>NC_056747.1:1265491455-1265541455 GCF_019279795.1 Protopterus annectens | reverse complement strand
ATCCTGGTGCAAGTTGCTAGTGAGGGGTTAGTGGGATAACTGCAGAGTCAAGTGACCAGATGTGATGTTATTTGGTAGTCAGCACTCTGTTATTGGAACTGACAACAAAGACACTCGTCCATTTCATCTTGTATTGCTCTAGCAAGTAAGTAGGGAACAGAAATTCTTCAGTCAGTTTGGAAAATATAGTGCAATTAGCTAAAAGTATTGTTTTCTGTATCTGTCTGAGTCCTTTTATCTGTGTTACTTTTTATATATCCTGTACTTAATATATTGAGCTCATATCCAGGCATGTCTAAAGGTCAGTTCCTTGTGCTTTCTCCTGTCAACCTGGTGAACTTGGGCATCCTGAGGAAATGTAGCAACTGCCTCATGTGCACAGACAACCCTCTCCTCTTACCTCCCAACACTATGACTTGTGAGAGATGCACATATATAGCCATATTGGAAGCCAAGGACTCTCCAGCCAAGACTGGATTAGCCAGTCAAGAGGAGAAGGTTAACACCTGCACCACACCACATTCATAGCCCTACAGAACTTAACACCACCACAACCCTCACATAGTAACAAAAAGCACACACCTACTTTCGTGGATGTTCTCAATAAAAATCTGCCCAAACAACAGAGACCTCCAAGGCAGAAATGCAAACAACCACCACATCCCAGCACAAAATATGAGGCACATAAGCAGTCTGCCACTCAACCAAAGCCCATAAGGCAAAACAACTTACCCAATATACTACTCATAGGTGACTCAATAGTAAGGCACACTGATGTCCCACTCACTAGGTTGAATACGGAGAAAGTTACGGTCAGCTGCCTGTCGGGTGCCAGGATCCACAACATAATGCATGCACTTAGATCACTCCACAACAGGTACAAATATGACTCTGTCATTGTCCATGTTGGTGTGAATGACCTGAGATGTACCTCCCTGGAGTACATGAAAAGAGACATAGAGGAGCTGTTGGATCTTGTAGCCCAGGCAGGTATGACCCTAGCTCTGAGTAGCATCCTACCATCACCCAGAATGGTACCACAGTACAAGCAGAAAATGATTGACTTCAACAATTGGCTAAGTTTCCGGTGTCATTCTAAGGGGATCCAGTATCTGTCTGCCTGGGGTAACATGATAGACAGACCTCGATGCTTTGCCAGAGATGGCCTGCACCTGTCACCCCAGGGATTCCAGATACTGGCCAAGGCTCTTTCCACACCTATAGTAGTACCTTTTTAGGCAATGTCCTGAAGACAAAATTACCACCATAACAGCTACAAGCAAACGAAATCTGAGGGTTATGCTACTCAATGCTAGAAGTCTAAATCTCAAAATGCACTTGCTCGAAGCACTCCTTAAAATGGAAAACATCGACATCTGTGCCATGACTGAGACCTGGTTCAAGGCTCCGGGCAGCACCCCAGTACTATCAGGCTATAATTCATACCACACCGTTCAGCCCCTAAAGCTGGACAAAAGCACTAAAGGCAGTGGTGTCTCCATATTCATAAAGGATATGCACACCTCCAGACTAGTAGCCCAACATAATGCATCAGAGATACTTCAGGTACAACTAACACTGGGTAAAACTGCAATCCAGGTCGTAGCCTGCTATAAATTCCCCACTATGTCCCAAGACTCCCACTCCACATTCCTAAACAGAATGGAAAATATTAGGGTACAACCCAATACCCTCATACTGGGAGACGTTAACTACCCCTCTGTTAACTGGGAAAATTACTCATGTACCAACACACTTGCTCAACGTTTTCTGGAATTCATTAATTCCAATGCCCTGGACCAACTCATTCTTACCCCCACCAGGGGTAAAATGATCCTTGACCTGGTCATTACTAACATGGGCGACCATTGCTCTACACCAGTAATCAACTCCTCCCTGTTCAGATCTGACCACATGGATATCCACATCCCACCCACACCTCCTCTAAAGGAAACCACCATAAAAAAACTTCTCTAAAGACAGTTTTGGGCTTCTAAAAACAGAGGTGGCTAACTTCACAATACTCATGCAAATAGAAAATAGGTGCATGACTGCTGAATCATACACCAATGCACTGTATGAGCACATACACAAGTGCATGGAATGGGCCATACCAAACAGAAGCAAGATTATCTCCTCCAAAAAAAGGAAGCCAATCTGGTGGTTCCTCCACCATAAACAAACTCTACAAAAGGAGGAACAATCTGTTGCAGAAAAGAGTGAAATACCAAGACTGGAAAAACTCCCTTGTTAGCCTCAGAAAAAAACTGAGATCCATCATCAAATCCTCTAAAGCTAGTTATGAAAACAAAATTACTGCAGATTCTAAAGACAACCACAAGGCATTCTATAGTTATGTCAAGAATCTACACGGCAATACTCAGATTTGCTCTGAGTTACAGCACAATGGCAATACATATACAGAACCAACTGATTTTGCCAACATATTGGCTGACAGGTTTAGTGCGAACTTTACCCCCCTAAAGCACCTATCACAATACATGAGGAATGTCAATTCCCTATTATCACAGCTAGACAAGTAAAAAACGCACTGTCCAAATCCAAGTATACAGCTTCCATGGGACCTGACAATATCCCTGGCTGTGTTCTACATGAATTACAAAATGAAATGGCACCACACCTGAGTACCCTGTTAAATCACAGCCTCATTTTAGGCTTTGTTCCTACTGAATGGCGCACTGCTATGGTCATCCCACTCCACAAAGGGGGAGCGACTACAGACCCTGGGAACTACCGCCCCATTAGTCTGACAAGTCTGATATGTAAGGCTATGGAGCGCATCATCATGGACCTTATAAATAAGGACATAGGGAATCTCCAAACATTGGACCCTACGCAGTTTGGGTTTGTGAAAGGTAGATCATGCCTGGTCAGCCTGACAGACTTCTTCAAGTCTGTCACCAGAGCTGTGGATGAGGGCATGGTAGTTCCCACAGCCTACCTAGATCTGGCCAAATCCTTCAACACCATCCTTCACTCAGGAATCATAGATAGACTCACTAAACTAGGCATAAACCCCTATGTCATAAGATGGGTTGCCAACTGGCTCACTGATAGAACCCAGACTGTGAAAGTAGTGGACTCCAAATCTGACTACTGCCCAGTTACAAGAGGTGTCCCATAGGGATCGGTCCTAGGTCCTCTCCTGTTTGGCATCTGCTTCTCTAAAGTTCAAGCCAACACAAAGGGGCTCTCACTGATCAAGTTCGCAGATGATTGCAAACTGGGAGCCATTACTGATTCTCGAACTGATGTAGACATTCTACAAAAAGGCCTCACTGACACCATTGACTGGTGCCAGAACCATGGCCTTAAGCTCAATGCCAAAAAGTGCATTGTCATTCCCTCTGGGAAAATTTCAGTGCCCACAAACTACCACATAGGCGGTAGTCCACTAAACACCAAAGGTGTGGTAAGGGACCTGGGGAGACAGGTTAACAGCAACCTCTCCTTTGATAACCACATTGACACTGTAGTAAGAAAGTCCTTCTGTGTGGCACATCTCATTACAAAAAGTTTCTCATCCAGGAAGAAAGAGGTCATAATCCCTCTCTACTCATCCCTGATTAGACCTATTATAGAATACAATGCCCCATTTGGTATGTACCTCACTAGACACCTACAACAACTGGAAAGGCCACAAAAATAACTCACTAAGGGGATCTTAGGCCTTAGACACATGCCCTATATGGACAGACTAAAGAAACTCCAGGTATACTCTGTTTCTTATCGCCTACTTAGAGGCGATCTCTGCTTGACCTAAAAAGCCATGTCTGACCCAGAGCTGCTAGATATGTTACACCTAAAGAAATCCCAATCCCTCCATGCCACATGCTACAGGGACCTAAACCTTATTACCACAATAAACAGAACATGCTGGAGGGACAGGTTCCTAACCCAGAGACTTCCCATACTCTGGAACAAACTTCCCATTCACGTCATGCAGAGCACTTCACTGGTCCTCTTTAAGAGAAATCTTAATGAATGGATGGGCAATAGGAAGTTCACGTGGAACACAGAATTCTGCAAGTACTGAGGAAGGCTAATTTTTGGCCAAAACTGTTTTGGCTTTGGCCCGGTTTGCTATTTTTTATTTTATTTGGAGATGCCACATTAAACTTTAAATAATTTTCACCCTTGGTGCTGGACAATTTCTGTTGTCTTACTTCAATATGAAGTTCACCCCAGGGATCACTTCAGTGGCTGTACTTGACAGGGGCACTAGGAACTAATTTTGGGTGGCATGATGCCAGGGAATCCTCTTGAGCTAGGCTTATATAGGCTCCAGGGCCATTAGCCTAGTACAAACCTATGAAGCTATGAATTGAAACTCTGGTGTTTATTGTAAATAGATGTTCAGTATTTTCATGTTTTTTATTTTATTATTTATTATTTATTATTAAATATATCCACAGTGGTGGTGCTGCGGTAGCGTTGTCGCCTCATAGCAAGACGTTGTCCCATTTGATTCTCAGCTAGAGAGTCTTCTATGTGGAGGCATATGTGAATGGGGCGTGCCTTCGTTGAAGGTTGTGCGTCAGGGCTGGTAACCCAGTACGTAAAAATCCACTACCAATCATTAGCGGACCGGAGTTCCGCTGTGGCGACCCCTAACCGAGAAAAGCCGAAAGACACAAACAAATTAAATATGTCTAAACCTTTCATTGTGACCTTTTAGAAAATATTTTAACCTTTGAGAGTAATTGCATTTATTTGATGGCACTGTGGCTTCATGCTCCTGAAAGTCTTGCCGCTTGGTCAAACGTTACCATTTGTATAAGTATTAATAAGAGTAATTGGGTACCTTGATAGGAGCCTTAAAGTAGCTGGCTGGTGGCAGTGAATCTACCTTATAGTCTGGATGGAGGTGGCATAGCTGCTAAATCTGTGCCAGCCTTTCCCAGGTGTGTGTGTGTGTGTGTGTGTGTGTGTGTGTGTGTGTGTGTGTGTGTGTGTGTGTGTGTGTGTGTGTGAGCTACTTGGAACAGGGACACAGGGCACTGATATTTGCGAAGAGAAAGGTGAAGTCTTATTTGGGGCCTGAAGAGAAAAACCCAGCCCCAGGACTGGAGTGTGCTCTCTGTGTGCTCTGAAGGGAAATTGTGCCTGGGGCAGAGAGCTGCATCTGAAAATAGTGTGTGTATCCATTTTTGTTCTAAGTGAACATTCCCTACCAGTGTCAGTGGTGAAGACTGAGGCTCCATGATTACTGCCCATAGGAGGATATCACAGTTGTTAAGAAGAAATTAAATATTTAATAAAAGACAGTAAGAGAAAGGAATGGATGTTGCATTTTGATGGTGAAGAAAGTTTCACCAATGTGTCTGTGGATGAACTATTTATTAACACACCAGGAAGACATGAAAGCCAAGTTATGGAACTACCTGGAGAGAGTGTTCTGCTTAGTTACCATCACACATCCATTTACAATTGACCCTGCTGGTCTGAGATGGGGGAGATATATGCCAAAGCTGATTGTGGATCCTTTAAGACTATTAATAGGCCTGTGCTTATAAAATATAAAATGTATAGCAGTTGGGATGAGAAGTGTTATCAGACAAGCACAAATCTCAAGCAAATTAGAGAAGCAGATGGAATTGTGGGAGAACTAAGAGGCAAGACATCTGGGAGACTGGAATCTGGCTAATCAGAGACACTGAAGCCTTTGGGAAAATCAGAAAATACATGTCTAGTAACAGTGAAAGAATGAGACATTAGGCCTTTCACAGCCTATACATCAATAGCTCAAGATGGGCTTGTCACAGTAAAACAGATTAAAATAGAAAAACTTTGCCTAAATATGGACTACTAAAATAAAAAGATTTGATATCACAAAGTGAGAACCAGATGGTCTTTTGAAAAAAAGGTTTTTGTTCAGTTCATAAACTGTCTAAGGCTAAGAGATTTACATTTTAATCGAAATTCAAAGAGTTTTGGAGTCTAAAAAATGAGGTCTTTGAACTTTAATTTCCTCTCCCTGAAAAAATGTCTGTGATACACTGACAATCTATGCAGAATTAGGTTCTCTGTAATGAACAAACTGAGCGCTAGGATAGACTCCAACTCCTATGTAAATTTGAACTGGATAAAGCAGGTAACTAGAGAATGAATAATGAATGAAATAAGTGTGCTATAAAGCTAATTCTCTGAAAGTATAGTTACCAAGTCTGTCACAGCTAGCACTTGATTTATTGAATCTGTCCTCTTAAATATTAATATTCTGACGAAAAAGTCTACAGTACAAAACTTTATCCACCTTATGTCATTTTATTGCTGTCATTTTTCTTATGTGCAAAATGTTTGTTCAGACCAAAACAGGTTCTGCATTCACTGTGCAGATTGAAATTCCAGGCATAAAGCCGAAATGCGTAGTACTTTTATTCATAAAGCAGAATTATGAAAGCATGTATGTTTCAGTTCTGAACTGAAAATACTAGGATAACCAGCTGTAAGCTTTGACTTGTGGTCAAACAACTGGTATTTTGCAATATCTTAGCTCCAAAAGTAAAATGTAATCACATTTTCTGTGTTTTATGAAAGTGATAGCTGCTGTTTTTCAGAGCAGCCAACCAGATTTTAATATACCAAAATGATACTCTATATTCAATGTGAAAATCCTCTTCCAAGACAAATATCATACAATCATAGGAGGTTACTAGGCTCTCAACCCGGAAGTCATTTCAAGCCTAGCCATTTCATCCCAATGTAATATCATAGATACTCTAGTCAATACCCAGGATTTTATTTAGTAATGACTGCCCATGTCCAGGAGGGTTGTGGGCACTATCTCCGGTATGAATTTATGGTGCCCCATCCACTCGTCCAGGTTCCTTTTGAACAGTGTCATAGTGGTGCTCTGCTTCACATGAATTGGCAGCCTATTCCAAAGACACGGCAGTCACTGGGAAACAAATCTGTCCCCTCAGCATGCCCTATTCAAGTCACAGGCCATATTTAGGTCCTTGGAATGGGTAGCTGTAGTCCTGTTTGATTTACAGATGTGCAGCAAATTCATTAGGTTTGGGTCAAAGATTGCTCTGTAAGCCAGCCATAAGTCTCCCCTAAGAAGTCTACATGATACTGAGTATAGTGACAGGGACTTTAGTCAGTCTGTGTAAGACATGTGCTGGAGTCCCTTGATCTTCTTTGTTAGAAACCTCTGAGGTCTCTCTAATTGCTGTGGGTGCTTTGTGCAGTACATGCCAAAAGAGACATTATACTCAATTATGGGCCTTATTAGTGACAGGTATAGAGGGGTTGTAACCTCGTTTGTTCTAGAGGTGATGCCTTTGTTAATCGAGTATGCTATGTAGAAGATCTTTCTTACTACAGTAGACACATGGTGGTCAAAGTTAAGGTCTAAGACTACTTGTGATCCCAGATCCCTTACCACTTTATAGATACATAGGGTATTGTTGTTAATTTGATAATGTGAAGGGACATTGTTTTTACCAAAGGGAATGATGATGCATTTCTTTGCATTTGAGACCGTGACTAAGACACCAGTTATTGGTTTGTGTAAGACCCTCCTCCTCCTAAAGTATACTGACATCATACAGAGATTCGATAACTGCACCCAGTTTGCAGTCATCCCCAAAATTGGTCAGCCACAGGCCCTTACTTTTGGCCTGAACTTCTGAGAAGTATATACCAAACAGCAGGGGGCCCAGTACTGACCCCTGTGGCACCCCGCTGGTGACAGGTTTGCTGGTTGATGTGGATTCACCCACTTTGATAGTGCATGACCGTTTTGTGAATGACTTGGCAACCCATCTTACAACAAAGGGGTTTACATTCAGTTTGCTAAGTTTGTTAAAGATTGCTTTTATTTGTACTTATGATCAAAGATCATGAGTTTGTTGAAATTCTATACCAAATGCAAACAAAAATCACCAAAGGTGTGAGCATGAGATCCGCTCACTAATTACAGCCTGTACCTTAGTTAGCTATTAATATCTTACTGAAATTCTCATTATGGCCCCTCCCCTTTTATAATTTATGAATGTAACATCTGATTTTAGGAATACTGGCCACAAATACTTCAGCCTCTCAACAAAAGAGCTACATAACCAGACATTTACGTATTATCACACGCACACATGCACAAACACATATACAAATAAAGACATTATGCAATGCAATATTTGTTACAGACAAGTGACCAAATACTTCATCATAAAGTGTGATGCTATTAAAAGAAAAACATAATATTTGCACTGCAAGCAGACATCTGACTCTGGCAAATGTTTGTTTTTAATTCCTCCTTCCTTATTTTTCACTACTGTTGGTACACATATGGTGATGTGCTCTTTCCACCACTGGTACACATATTGTGAGTTCATAACATCTTAAGGCTTATCAGAGTACTCAATAAAAAACACAGACACTGTGGATGAGCCTCAATCCTCCATGAGGTGTGTATTCAGTGTGCCTTTAAGAAGGAATGTGTACCACAGGGCATGCAAATTCCTTATAACTATGCATTAACATTTAAAGACATATACACATTATACTATAGTATGCATGACATGCATTGTGCAGAACCCATGGCCATCACTACCTAAATTTATGCCACATCTCATTCTCCAGCTTGTGACAGCCACTTGTCAGCAATGTTTGCCCACCTTCAAGGTTAAACAGCAACCACGTAGATGCTTTTCCTGTCCTTTTGTTCCATATGTAGCTTCTGATAGCCAAACTTGTCATCTGTACATATGATAGATGTAAGGTATGAAGTGGGCCAACAATTCCTGATCTAGCCTAGCAACTGATGGACAAGCTGTGGTGCTTACTGGCCAAAAGAAAAATTCCCACTTGCCCTTAAACAAATGCTTCAGGTGATTTTTTTCAAGTCTTAATTAAAACAACACCTAATGAACACGTCTGTGTTCCTGCTGAACTCCTTGCTACACAAGACTTCCTATCCATTCACATAATGTATTGTAAACTATGCTGTCCATGCTGCGTTTCCACAGATGGCCTGCACCATGTCTCCTCTAGGCTTTTGGATACTGGCAGAGGCATTAGCCACGCATATTGTGTCTTTTTTAGACAGTGTCATAATAACCAACCTCCCAACATAACAAAATTATCTCTAGATAAACTCAAGGTACTGCTGTTTAATGCTTGGAGTATAGACAAAAAAACTGCACTCCCTGGAAACACTCCTCACTTGGGAAAATGCTGACATCTATGCAGTCACCGAGACATGGTTCAAAGACACAGAAAGCACCCCAGCCATGTGGGGCTACAATACCTTCCATATATTCAGATCACAAACTGAGCATGAAAGCACCAAAGGAGGAGGTATATCCATCTTCATTAAGGATAGGTACACCTGGAAACTGGTCAAACAGTATGATTCCCTTGACCTACTCAATGTCCAATTAACTATAGGCAAAGCCCCCTAACACATCATAGCTAGCTATAGGTTCCCCACCATGAAACAGAAAAAGCATATCGCATACCTGGACTTACTGGAGTCACTTGCCATACAGACCCGTTGCTCATGGGTGATTTTAATTATCCTAGTATCAGATGGGAAACATACACAACCACAAATATGCTGGCTCAGAGGTTCTTGGACTTTGTCAATGCAAATGCTCTGGAACAGATAGCCAGCACACCCACAAGATGCTCAAATGTCCTGGACGTAGTACTCACTAACATGGGAGACCATTGCACCCCCCCCCCTGTGTTATCCCCCCCTGGTAAGATCGGATCATAAATCGGTCTCATTTGATTTACTTATATGGCCAGATACCCTATCAAGCTCAAAAATGCTTAAGAATTTTTCTTAATACAAATGACTTCCTACTAAATGATGGTACAAGGAGTTTCAAAGCTCCCTTGAATGAAGATAACATGGACTCATATGCAGAGGTGTACACCAATGCCCTATATAATCACTTAGCAGTTGTACAGAATCAGCTGTACCTGATTGGATTAAAATCAAGTCTTGCCAAAAGAATAAGCCACCCTGGTGGACCCCTAGTATAAACAGTATAAACAGCCACCAGTGCTGTGTATGAGGGGAAGGCAGTTCATACAGCCTACCTTGATCTGGCCAAGGCCTTTGATACCATTCCCCACTCAGGAATTATTGATAGACTCACCAAACTAGGCATCAACCCCTATATCACTAGATGGGTTGCAAATTGGCTCACAGATAGAACCCACAGTCTGGAAGTAGCAGACTCCAATTCAGACTGCCAACCAGTCACGAGTGGAGTCCCACAAGGATTGGTCCTGGGTCCTCTCCTGTTTGGGATCTACTTCTCAGAAGTCCAGGCCAACATGGAGGGACTCTGGCTGACCAAGTCTACTGACAATTACAAGCTGGGAGCCATTATTAACTCCCAAGTGATGTAGACATCCTACAGAAAGGCCTCACTGAGACCAACGACAGGTGTCAAAACCATGGCCTTAAGCTTAATGCAAAAAATGCATCATTCCCTTTGGTAAAAACTAAGTTCCCACTAATTACCACATTGATGGTAGCCCACTGAACAATGAAGGTGTTATAAGAGATCTGGGGACACAGGTTGACAGCAACCTCTCCTTTGACCACCACACTGCCACTGTGGTCAGAAAGTCCTTCTTTGTGGCACATCTCATTACCAAGGGTTTTGCATCCAGGAAGAAAGAGGTCCTCATCTCTATCTACTCTTCCCCCATTAGACCAATCATCGAGTATAATGACCCATTTGGCATGTAACTCACTAAACACCTGCAACAGCTGGAAAGGCCACAAAAGTACCTCACGAAGAGGATCATAGGCCTTAAACACATGCCCTACATGGACAGACAAAAACTCCAGCTTTTCTCTGTCTCATATCGTCTATTAAGATGAGATCTCTGCTTGACTTACAAAGCCATGTCTGACCCAGCCCTGTTAGAAATGTTGCACCTAAAGAAATCCCAATATCTCCGCACCACATGCTCCAGGGACCTAAACCTCAACACAATCACAATCAGCAGAACATGCTGGAGGGACAGGTTCATAACCCAGAGACTGGCCCATGCTCTGGAATAGACATCCCATACATGTCAAGCAGAGCACCTCACTGGCCCTTTTCAAGAGAAATCTTGATGAGTGGATGGGAAATAGAAAGTTTACCTCGGGGATCACTCCAGCGGCTCTACTTGATAAAGGCACCAGGAACTAATGGCAGCATGATGCCAGGGCTCTACTATGGGCTAGGCTTGTAAAGGCTCCAGGGGCATTAGCCTAGTGCACACCTATGAACAAGGAAAATAAACTTATGTCCAAGAACAAGAGGGAACTCAATCAGCAGATGAAGAAATCCCTCTCTAGTTTAACCAAATTAAAGATCTTGTCAAGTCGTCCAAAGCTAATTGCAAAGCAAAAATATCCTCCTTAACTAAGGATAATCACAAGGCATTTTTTAACTACATCCAGAATCTAAAAGGGAATTCCCAGCTATGCACTGAACTCATTGTGGATGGCACTACCCATACTCATCCGGAGGTAATATCCAACTTACTAGGTGACAGATTTGGAGAAAGCTTCATCCCCCTGTCTCAGTCATCCTCCAAAGTATGCCTGCAACCATTCCTCAGCCTATTCTCTCAAGAGAACAGGTCATCTTGGCACTGTCCAAGGCCAAAAACACAGTATCAATGGGACCAGACAACATCCCATGTTGCCTTTTAAACAGCTTAAAACATGACCTAGCAGACCCACTTGGATCCCTGTTTTACCTCAGTCTGAGTAAGTAAAGGGATATGCCGGCAGAATGGAGGACAGCAACAGTAATATCTCTGCACAAAGAGTTACCATCAACTGACCCTGGGAATTATAGACCCGTAAGCTTGACTAGCATCATCTGCAAGGCCATAGAAAGAATCATAAAGGGGGTCCTAATGGAGAGATGAAAAGTCAGCAAACAAAGGAGAGTAGCAGTGCTGAAGTTGAATTCAGCCTCAAGTCTTGGTGAGTACCTTCACAAGGTGGACCCTGTTTTTCACAATATCTCGCCAAGGTGACACTGATATATAGACTGCATTTATATAGCCTATATCATGGACAGAAGTAAGTCAAAAACAAAAAAAGATAGCTGGGTGTTCAGGTCCAAGGATAAAAAACTGCCCAATCCTGGTAGGAACCCTGGTGCCAGGACTGGAAAAAAATGACAGTGTGGAATCTTCAAAATCCAGAAACATTCCTACAATGGGGCCAGGCCAGGCCCAAGGATGGCCCCCCTGTTGTAGAAAGAAGTAGCAGTCCACAAAAATCACAAAAACTGACAGGCCAAAGAAGAGCCATAAAGATGATAGAGTGTACTATTGAGGATAAGAAAGTGCTGCGGTAGCGTTGTCGCCTCACAGTAAGACGCTGTCCGGTTTGATTCTCAGCTAGAGCATCCTCCGCATGGAGACGTGTGAATGGGTGTACCTTCATTGAAGGTTGTGCATCAGGGCACGTAAAAATCTACTGCCAATCATTAGCAGACCGGAGTTTCACTGTGGCGACCCCTAACCGGGAAAAGCTGAAAGATGCAACAACAACTATTATACAAAAAGCTCAGAATTACCAGACAGAGGACATACAAAGAGATTAAGAGATAAATTAGAGGAAAGAAAAATACTTTCACAAGAAAAACTACCCCTCCATTAACTGGGAAAGCTACACATGTACCAATGCATTTGCCCAACATTTCCTGGAATTCATTAAATGCAATGCCCTGGACCAGCTTGTTCTTACCCCCACTAGAGGTAGCAACATCCTTGACCTGGTCATTACTAACATGGGTGACCATTGCTCTACACCAATAGTCAACTCCTCCCTGGTTTGATCCGACCACAAACTAATCACCCACCCCCGCAAAGGTAACCACCTTGAAAAACTTCTCTAAAGCTAACTTTGGGCTCCTAAAAACAGAGGTGGCTAATTTCACGGCACCCATGCAAATGGAGAACAGTTGCATGACCACCAAATCATACAACAATGCACTGTATGAACACATACACAAATGCATGGATCTCGCCATACCCAATAGAACCAAGACGCTCTCCTAAAAAAAAAGGAAGCCAATCTGGTGGTCCACTGCCATAAACATACTCTACAACAGAAGGAGAAACTGATTCGGAATAAGGTGAAGTCCCAAGACTGGAAAAACTCTCTTATCAACCTCAACAAAAAGTTGAGATCCCTCATCAAATCCTCTAAAGCTAGTTATGAAAACAGAATTGCAGCAGATAGTAAAGACAACCACAAGGCCTTTTATAGTTAGCACCCAGTGTTACTGCTGCACAGGTTAAAACAGCACTGTCCCAGTCACGAGTGGAGTCCCACAGGGTTTGGTTCTGGGTCCTCTCCTGTTTGGTGTCTACTTCTCTGAAGTCCAGGCCAACAGGAAGGGACTCTGGCTGACAAAGTTCACAGATTATTGCAAGTTGGGAGCCATTACTAACTCCCCAATTGATTCTGGCATCGTACAGAAAGGCCTCACTGAGACCAACAACTGGTGTCAGAACCATGGCCTTAAGCTCAATGCTAAAAAATGTGTCATCATCGTCCACCGAACACAGAAGGCGTTATAAGAGATCTGGGAAGACAGATTGACAGCAACCTCTCTTTTTACCACCATATTGCCACTGTGGTCAGAAAGTCCTTCTATGTGGCACATCTTATTACCAAGGGTTTTGCATCCAGAAAGAAAGAGGTCATTGTCTCCCTCTACTCTTCCCTCATTAGGCTAATCATCGAGTACAATGCCCCATTTGGCATGTACCTCACTAGACACCTGCAACAACTGGAGAGGCTGCAAAAGTACTTCACAAAGAGGATCCTAGGCCTTAAACACTTGCCCTATATGGACAGATTCAGAAAACTCCAACTATTCTCTGTCTCATATCACCTACTTAGAGGCGATCTCTGCTTGACTTAACAAAGCCATTTCTGACCCAGCTCTGTTAGAAATTCTACATCTAAAGAAATCCCATTCCCTCTGCACCACACGCTCCAGAGACCTACACATCTTCAACTACATCACTTGTAGTCTCTGCAGGAGTACTCATACATTAGGAGATAAGTCTCTGCATGGAAAAGGGGGCAGGGGCCTTCTCTTCCTCTGGACTGTTCATTACAGCATGAACATAATTCAGCAAGAGCTTAATTCTCTAGTAAAACAAGCTGGTACACTGCAATGATGTGGTAGCATGCAGTCAACTTAAAACATAATTTACCCCACTAAGGAAATAATCATAAGGCCGCTTCTTTGACTTGCCTTTAGAATACGGACATGCTTCAGTAAGCCCAGAAGGCTTAGTTAAAGATATACTCTATATGGAAGAGAGCTAGCACAGGGGATAAACCACAGGAAATCCATGTGGTCATGTGAACACGTTTTGACTAAAGCATTCAGTTTTGCAGTCAAAATTATGTAATAAGCAATATATTAACTGACTGAAAGCAGCACAATAGGAGGTTATGAGAACTGTGTGATTTCATTATCAGAATGAAATGTAAATACAATACACCATACTCTTATGACTGGCATGTTCTAGTTTGCATCTGTAGATGTAAGAAAATTTAGTTTAAGGAAACTTTGAACTTCAGTAGCATAGAATTTCTCTTAATTCAGTACGTTACATTTATTTCAACAGCTTATCTGACTGAAAACATATGGATAGAAACAGAATACTGGCTGGTCAGTGACAACAGAGTAAGCAGTAGGCAGCTGTCAGGAGCAGCTGATATATTACTTCTTGGGTAGGGAAAGATAGCTGATAAATTACTTCATGGGTAGAGATAAAATCTTTAACTAGTCTCTTAAAGTAAATAAAATAGCCACTATTCCAGATAACACTGTCAGTAAGACTGTTACAGATGGTAAGAAAAGTGTTACAAATGACCGGATGGTCAAAGATACAATTGCACAGGGTATATCAAATGCTATGCTGCCAAGGTGAAGCATTTCAAGAGCCAAATATAACTTAAAAGTGTGTCAAACTCATAACTTTCAGTCTCCACAGTTGTTTGAAGCACCTTTTTAGGGAAACCATCAGAGCTGTTTGGATTAAGTCCGAACAGGTGCTGGAGGGAAAGTAAAACAAATTGGTGCAGCATGGGTCAGTAGTAAGGACTTTGTTTTACAACTCCAACATCAGATGTTCATTCCCATCTCTGTTCACTGTCTGCATTGCAATCCCAGTGTCTGCGTGGGCATTTTCTAGTAAGGCAGTTTTCTTGATCCTCTCAGCAGTATTCTGGTTGACTAGTTACACTAAATTGTCCTTGGCACTTATCACTGCCCAAGTGGTGCAGATTATGGCTGCAAATGGCCCCATCATCATCATCATCATCATCATTATCATCAATCCCTTTTTTACCATTTTATTGCATGGGGGTTGGGGTGTTGGGTCAACTGTCACCACCTCTTTCAATTCAGTGCCAGATTCCTACCTTCTTCAACAGTCATGCCTTACTGTCATAAATCTCTCATGAAATCCATTCCTCTCTTTGTTGGATGTCCTTGTTTCCTCTTGCCTTCTTCTTGTCTCTTCCAAATCTTCTTCACCAAATTTCTTCTGCTTTGCTGCATGTGCCTGAATTACTGTAATCTGTTCTCTTTGATCTTCTCTGCAAATGGTGTTACTTAAACTTCTACTCTCATGTCATCATTTCTTCATCTGCCCACAGTGAACATCATCTCCATCACATCTAGCTTCCTCAGCTGCTCTGCCTTCACTGATCAGGTTTCTCTAACACACAAAAGTACTGGTTGCACCATTGTTTCGTACACCATATATTTCAGCGTATTTGGCATTCTTGTGTCTCATACTACCCCAGACATTCCAGTTGGCTGTAGCCCCTGTGACTCTAGCTTTAACATCCACATTCAGACGTCCATTCTCCTCTCCAAGATACTTGAAGCTGCTAATCTGTTCCACTATTTTCCCATCTGTCTCACTTTTCAGCTTCTTCTGATTTCCCCCATTTCCTGCCATAACAACTGCATTGTCTGTACTTAGTTTCATCCTGTGTGCCTTCAGCTTTGCATTCCATTCCCCTATCATTTGCTGACGTTCTTGTTTAGAGTCTGCAATATAATGCCACATCATCTGTATGCAGCAGCTTTGTTGATCTGTTCCCTCTAAGCTGTTTGCTAATGTAGTCCATCACCAGTATGAACAACAGTGGGCTCAGAGCTGAACCCTGATGCACACCCTCTCTCGCTGGAAAACTCTCTGTGAGTTTTGAACACTGTTTACACTTGTGGCAATGGATCATTGTACATAGCCCATACTAATTCTAATGTTTCTGGGACTTAGAACCATCTCAGAACTGCCCAAATCAGCTTTCCTGGGACCTTGTCATATACTTCTCCAAGTCTTGGAATGCCCAGTTGGACTTTTTACTCATTTCTAGCTGCTTCTGCACTATATGTCTCACTTCAAACATCAGGTAAATTATGCTGAATCCTGGTCTGGATCTGGACTGTTCATCTCACATTTTGCTTCCTACTGCTCTCCTTATTCATTTATCAATCACAGTCTCGAGTACTTTCATTCAGTGCGACAGGAGTTTAATGCATCTGTACTGCCACATTTCTGAATGTCCCCTTTGTTCTTGCACACTGGCACTAGAATGTTTATTCTCCAGTCATCAGAGATATGCCTTTCTCTCCATACTGCTATGCATACCCTCAGGAGCCATTTTTCTCCTAACCTCACCAAACATCTCGATAATATCTGCTGTGACCTCATCTGAGCTTCCTGCTTTTCATGACTTCATTTTCCTTACTGCTGTCCTAATTTTTTCCAAGCTGGGCTCTTCTTCTGCTTTCATTGTAGACTGTGTATGGAACAGTACAGCTTTTGGGGGTTTTCTTAATTCAGAAGCTGCTGGATGTACTCCCTCTATCTACCTTTAATGTCCTGTGGACTGCTGAGCAGTCTTGGTGTCTATGTCTATTCTCTTTCTCTCTATATTTTTGCCTTGCAACCTGCCATCTTCTCAGTCACTTTCCAGAAGCTAGTAGAGTTCTCCTAATGCTTTGTTCTATACCACTGCAACTAGCTCTTTTAGCATGTTTTTACCACCCAGTGTTCTTTTTTATCCTGGTCCATCTTGCCTGTCTCCCACTTTTCCCTGAAAATGGTCTCAGGATCAATTCACTTACATGCTCAACAAATAAATAAAGTAAAATAAATTAAAATAAATCTATACATGACACTGAAGAGGGGCAATGTTTTAATTTGCTGAATGGAATATTACATTTACAAGCTTTAGGAGAAAGGAACCTTTTAAGGTACTAAACAGGAAGACTAGGAGAGACAGCCGGAGCATAAACAATGCCCTTATATTCTAGAAGAGATTATGAAACATTCAGCCACCATTTTTTTCATGGAACAGCATTATTTGTTATTTAAAGGACAATGTGTTTAGGTTCATAGGTATGTATTAGACATGCAAGTTAGATGACCATCATGACGCCTAGCAGTGTAAGAATGTACTTAAGAAGTATTAGATGCCCCAATCAAGCAGAAACATATTGCATATCACAGGGATGAAGATGCAAATATCCACCTAGTCATCAAGTTTGGTCTTAAAGATATCTAGTATGATTATTTGCTTAATGTGAAGGGAAGTATAATCCATAAGTAGGGTGTACTGTGAACTGGAAGTCTATCATACCAGCAAGTCCTTCACTACATGCTTGTGAAGGTTAAGCTCTTTAATGGGAGTGTTCATGACGCAACTGGCCTTCAGTAAGTGAAGGAGATCGAGCAAGACAGGGTCCCTCATGGTACAGAAGGCTAGGTAAACATCATTATGTAGGGGGGTGTATAAGATGGAATATGATGAGAGGGCTTTTCATTTATCAAGCAGTTTAGAAGTTTAGTCCAATAGTTTTCTTGGTTAGGAATACTTGGGGCCTAGATGGTCAGTTTGTTATCTAAGGGAAGATGTAGGCATCAACCCCTATATCACTAGGTGGGTTGCAAATTAGGTCACAGATAGTACCCACAGTGTGAAAGTTGCAGACTCCAAGTCAGACTGCTGACCAGTCACGAGTGGAATCCTGCAGGGATTGGTCCTGGGTCCTCTCCTGTTTGGCATCTACTTCTCAGAAGTCCAGGCTAACATGGAGGGACTCTGGCTGACCAAATTCACAGATGACTGCAAGCTGGGAACCATTACTAACTCCCCAAGTGATGTAGTAATCCTACAGTAAGGCCTCACTGAGACCAATGACTGGTATCGAAACTCACTGAGACCAATGACCGGTGTCGAAACCATGGCCTTAAGCTTAATGCCAAAAAATGCATTGTCATCCCCTTTGGGAAAACCTCAGTTCCCACTAATTACTACATTGATGGGAGCCCACTGAACACTGAAGGAGTTATAAGAGATCTGGGGACACAGGTTGACAGCAACCTCTCCTTTGACCACCACATTGCCACTGTGGTCTGAAAGTCTTTCTATGTGGTACATCTCATTACCAATGGTTTTGCATCCAGGAAGAAAGAGGTCATCATGTCTCTCTCTACTCTTCCATTTGGCATGATTTTATAGACAATGGCTGGGATACTTAAATGTCTAGTATATATGTAGTGGAGAGCTTAATTTTGCAATTAACAGGAAACTAGAGAGTATCTTGCATGAGCCCATGAAGGCAGAATTCTTAGTTTTCAATGGTACAGGTAAGATTTGGTCAAAACAATTTGGGGGGGGTGAATAATTTAATGAAAATGGAGGGGGGCTGGGGGATGAGTAGGTAGCGTGAAACTGGAACTGAATTTGTCAGTTAGAATGCTGGCTGTGGCCTCTGGATCAGAATAGGTGGTTCCATTAGATACTAGATCAGAGGAATGATGGGTATTATGCCTGAGTTTCTTGATACAGTTAAAGAAGGCTTTGTAACAGTCTTTGATCAAGGTAACAATTTTGATTATGAATGCAAACTTACAATTTTTAATGGACTTCCAGAGATTTTCCTAAACTTTTAAACTCATTTTGTGGTGAGAAGAGGAGGAATTCTTATAGATGGTAGGTAGCATTTTCTCTTGTTATACAACTTGTTTAAACAAGAGTTCCACCATAAGAGTTTATTCCTAAATTTCCCATTATATATGTGACATACAAAAACATAGGAACAGCTGTCTCAATGCAGTCGCTTAGATGAGAATAGAAATAAAAGGTATATGTAGTAGCTTTGGCCAGGGGTTCAACAGAGTGGAGAAAGGGGAGAGAAGAGAAAAGGGAGACACATTTCCATTTAATTAGGTCATCAGAAAACAATAAGAGGTTTGCTTTGAAGAAGTACCTTATATCGTAGGGTTCATGGGGGATATAAGAGGTTTGCTTTGAAGAAGTACCTTATATCGTAGGGTTCATGGGGGATATAAGAGGTTTGCTTTGAAGAAGTATCTTATATCGTAGGGTTCATGGGGGATATAAGAGGTTTGCTTTGAAGAAGTACCTTATATCGTAGGGTTCATGGGGGATATAAGAGGTTTGCTTTGAAGAAGTACCTTATATCGTAGGGTTCATGGGGGATATAAGAGGTTTGCTTTGAAGAAGTACCTTATATCGTAGGGTTCATGGGCGATATAAGAGGTTTGCTTTGAAGAAGTACCTTATATCGTAGGGTTCATGGGTGACATAAGAGGTTTGCTTTGAAAAAGTACCTTATATGGTAGGGTTCATGGGGGATATAAGAGGTTTGCTTTGAAGAAGTACCTTATATCGTAGGGTTCATGGGGGATATAAGAGGTTTGCTTTGAAGAAGTACCTTATATCGTAGGGTTCATGGGGGATATAAGAGGTTTGCTTTGAAGAAGTACCTTATATTGTAGGGTTCATGGGGATATAAGAGGTTTGCTTTGAAGAAGTACCTTATATCGTAGGGTTCATGGGGGATATAAGAGGTTGGCTTTGAACAAGTACCTTATATCGTAGGGTTCATGGGGGATATAAGAGGTTGGCTTTGAAGAAGTACCTTATATCGTAGGGTTCATGGGGATATAACAGGTTTGCTTTGAAGAAGTACCTTATATCGTAGGGTTCATGGGGGATATAAGAGGTTTGCTTTGAAGAAGTACCTTATATTGTAGGGTTCATGGGGGATATAAGAGGTTTGCTTTGAAGAAGTACCTTATATCGTAGGGTTCATGGGGGATATAAGAGGTTGGCTTTGAAGAAGTACCTTATATCGTAGGGTTCATGGGGGATATAAGAGGTTGGCTTTGATGAAGTTCCTTATATCGTAGGGTTCATGGGGATATAACAGGTTTGCTTTGAAGAAGTACCTTATATTGTAGGGTTCATGGGGGATATAAGAGGTTTGCTTTGAAGAAGTACCTTATATCGTAGAGTTCATGGGGGGTATAAGAGGTTTGCTTTGAAGATGTACCTTATATCGTAGGGTTCATGGAGGATATAAGAGGTTTGCTTTGAAGAGGTACCTTATATCGTAGGGTTCATGGGGGATATAAGCGGTTTGCTTTGAAGAGGTACCTTATATCATAGGGTTCATGGGGGAGTGGTACTATTTGTAATGGAGAAAATAATGGTCTGGTGACTGGACTTTACCATCCAGAGGGGTACAAGCATAGGCAATATTAGTAATGAGGTGATCAATAAGATTTGTGCCTTTGGTCATGAGGTCAACAGTTTGATCTTGGGAACTGGTATTGGCAAAATCTGTAACCACATATAAACATGAATGAAATTGTTAAGATGTTGGCCTAGCTGTGATAAGCAGACACACAGAACTAAAGAATTCTTGATGGAGAGCTTACATAGTTACTGTAGTCAGAAATAGCAGCACATCCTTCTCCTAATTCACAGGCAATTGTTTACTTTGAAGTAGTTTTAAATTGAAAAGAAATAATTGTAGCACTGTAGTCAGTCATCTTGCTAGTCTCATATGTAAAGCAACTGATAGGATTTGCATGGAAATAATAAACAATGACATAGGAAACCTTCAATTACTATATCCAACCCAGTTTGGTTTCACCAAGGATAGGTCATGCCTACTTAACCTGGTGGACTTCTTTGAGAAAATCACCAAAGCAATGGATGAGGGAAAAACAGTTCATAGTATCTATCTTGATCTGGCCAATGCTTTTGACACAGCACCCCATGCAGGCATTGCTGACAAACTCATGAAATTAGATATAAACCTCTACATTACCTGCTGGATAGCCAACTGGTTCACAGATAGGACCCGAGAAGTTATGACATTGAAGTCCACCTCCACAAAGAGGCCAGCCAGTAGTAAAATCCCTCAGGGCATTGTGCTGAGGTCACTCTTTTTTTGGAATCTTTTTCTCTGAGATGAAGGTCAAAATAAAGGGCCTTGGCTGACCAAGTTATCAGATGATTGCAAACTAGGCACAGTCACAATATCCCCCAGTGACACAAATACCCTCCAAAAGGCCTCCTTGGGCAAGCATGGCATACCCTGTAACTATCGCATTGACAACTGACTAGTTAGGGATCTAGAAACCTATGTAGACAACAAACTGTTACTCAATCTCCATGTAGCCACTTCTTCTTCTTCTTCTCTTTTGGCTGTTCCCGTTAGGGGTCGCCACAGCAGATCATCTGTTTCTATTTATTCCTGTCCTCTGCATACCTGGCAGCTCCATCCTTAGCATCCTTTTCCCAATATACCCATCATCCCTCCCCAGCACATGTCTAAACCAACGCAATCTTGCCTTTCTGACTTTGTCTCCAAAGTGTCCAACCTGAGCTGATTCTCTAATATACTGATTCCTAATCCTGTCCATCCTTTTCACACCCTGTGCAAATCTTAACATCTTTAACTCTGCCACTTCCAGCTCTGACTCCTGCCTTTTTGTCAATGCCACCCCATACAACATAGCTGGTCTTACCCTCTTGTAGACCTTCCCTTTCACTCTTACTGGTACCCTTCTGTCACAAATCACTCCTGACACTCTTCTCCACCCATTCCACCCTGCCTGTACTCTCTTCTTCACCTCTCTTTCAAACTCACCATTACTCTGAACTGTTAATCCCAACTACTTAAGTCCCTTTTCGTTATGTACCTTATAAGTAAAGATATGGTGTCTAGGTCCAGGAATATAATCATCCCACTGTATTTGGCACTTATTAGTCCAATAATTGAGTATAATGTCTCCTTCAGCATGCACCTGTCTAAACACTTAACACAATTTGAACAACCACAATGCTGCTTTCTCACCAAGACAATCATTGGCCTAAATCATAAAAACTGCAGTGGCCATCTCAAAGTCTTTTCGCACTTCTCTGTGTCAAACAGCCTACTTAGGGGCAATTTTTCCCTCGTGTACAGACCCTCAACATACCATATCTTCTCAGATCTACTGCAGATCCACAATTCCAGTGGTGCATAAACACCCACTCAAGAGCTCATCGATAGAGATGCACCACAGAGAATAATGCTTCTTTGGAATTGTCTTCCTCACCACATAAAGCAAAGTGTTTTGCTTACTCTCTTCAAATGCAGTCTGGATGAATGGATGAGAAACTGCAAATTCACTCATCCTTTAACACCCTTGTCCCTTACAGATAGGGATAATATGTAAATGTTCTGCTGACTATGGGTTACTTGTACATAAATTACATCTGCTAACTCCCAAACATTTTCACTGAGAATTTAGACTTTGTACAATAGCCTGTGGTCATTAAATTTGATCCAAATACTGCTAAACCTCTGCCATAAGGGCTAACTCCCAAACATTTTTCACTTTGTACAATGTAAGCATATTTAACTTGAAGAATCTTGCTATGTGTTAACTTCATATAGTCAAATACATGCCTGCATGTGCTGGAAATTAGTTTTTAACACCCCCACCTCCAGCAGAGCTGTCCTTGCACTCTAAGGATCACTTACTAAGTCGTCCACTGTCCTTTCTCTTGACCAGTAGATAACACTGTATATGCCAGTTACTTAGTCTTCCTGGCTAACAGGTTTCTACATTCAGGAAATGAAAGAAAACCTGTCCCACTTGGTACCTCTGCTAATGGCTTTGTATTGGCTATAAACTGATTACTCTCTGTTATAATTTGAGATTCCATTAGATGATGCTGTAAATGAATTCAATAAAACTTTGCTGAATATCCTCAATAGCCTTGTACCTCCTAGAAGGAAGAGACTAAAAATAAATAATGCAGTTTGGCTATCCAAAGAGTGGAATACTAATGCAGGATAGAGAAAAATCATGCAAAGAATGGCAAAAATATAAAACACCCCACTATCTTAAAAACTTCAAAATACCTCACAATCATACTAAAAAACAAATTAATGAAGAAAAAAAACTATGCCATAATAACTTTAAGAATAGCAAACAAAACCCTAAAAAATCCTGTTCAGCCATTAAAGAAATCTTGCATCCCGGCCATAAATTCAACCATAGCCTCTCTCCCAATAACTCATCACTCAAAACTGCAATACAATTCAACTCTTATTTTATAGACAGTCTAGCATCTCTAACTAAGGATTCCATAACATCTAATCCTAACCCTGACCAGCAGCCACTTACTACCACAACCACTTTCATCTTCAAATTTGTGTCCACATCCTCTATAAAACTACTCAAACTTAAGCCATGCTCCATTTCAGCTGAACTTCCAAGAGAGTACCTTAAAATAGTGGCAAATAGCATTGCTTATCCTGTCTCAATCCTTATAAATAGGTCACTCCAGGAATCCAACATTCCTTCTCTCTGGAAAAAGTTGCACATTATCCCTCGGCATAAAGGAGAAAATTCAATAGACATTACTAACTTTTGACATATAGCAATCTTATCTCCCCTCTCCAAAATACTTGAAAATGTATTCAGAAACAATTGTTAAACTACATACTGCATGAAGAACTATTATCCCCCACAATATAACATAAGTCTGTTTTTCTCTCACTTCATATTGCAATTTCTGTTTTTATAATGCTAGCTTATCTTTAATTTCTCTATAAACTGGATAAAATCTCTCTGACTATTAAGTCATTGTCACATAACATGTATCTGTTTTTAAACAATGTTTTCATATTATGCAACATTTGGTGTAATTATTCAAACTGTGATTGTCTTTGTATTATTTTTAAAGATTGTAAAATTATTATTATTAAAATATTTTGTAATAGTCTAGAGCTTTTCTCCCCAGGTCTCTGTTAAAAATGAACTCCTACCCAGTTGGACTTTCACAGTAATCAAATATCAATCAATAAATAAAGATAATCGTGGATGAATAGACTAGTAAATATATGTGAAGCTATGAACCTATATTGTAAGGTTTGCCATACCTGATTTTGCTACTTGATGTTAGGTTTTAGCCAGTTTCAAAAGAGCAGCACTTGTATTTACAGCAAAGAAATTTAGAAAATTGTTCTTTTAATGTGCCTAATTTCTGAATCTAGCTTTGAAAAAAAAAAACGTTTTCACCTACTGCTTTTGGATAAGTATGACCTTGACAGTAATATTGTATTTTCTGAAAGTGTATGGAGGGAATAACTTGCATGTTTTCGTAATATAGTTTGTCTGATAATAGTGGACAATTGGAATAGTTTAGTAATTTGTATGAGAGACTGTTAAGCAGAGTGGCCCTGACAGCTATTGGCAGCCATTTACCTTTTTGCAGTAAGTAACCCTAAGAATATGAATCTGCATATCCTGGTTACTGTGACTTGGAGGTTATAGGTATTTTTGGCAGAAAGTAAAACAAATAATGATAAATAGCCTTCTAATTTTGGCAACATCATTTGTAATTCAAGGCTTTCCTATATTCTAGGGCAAGCAACTTTGAGTATTTAAATGCTACTTTTAACTGCTTGAGGGCTTCTGTTGTGCTAATTTTTTCCATGTGAGGTGAATGTTATTTGCTGATCAAGTGTTATTGCCTGGTATCATTGTACTGTAACTGTCCCCGTGGACTATAATGTTTGCAGATGACATTGTGATCTGTAGTGAGAGTAGGGAACAGGTGGAGGAGACCCTGGAGAGATGGAGATATGCTCTAGAGAGAAGAGGAATGAAGGTCAGCAGGAATAAGACAGAATATATGTGTGTGAATGAGAGGGAGGATAGAGGAATGGTGAGGATGCAAGGAGTAGAGGTGGCGAAGGTGGATGAGTTTAAATACTTGGGGTCAATAGTTCAGAGTAACGGTGAGTGTGGAAGAGAGGTGAAGAAGAGAGTACAGGCAGGATGGAGTGGGTGGAGAAGAGTGTCAGGAGCGATTTGTGACAGACGAGTACCTGTAAGAGTGAAAGGGAAGGTCTATAAGAGGGTAGTGAGACCAGCTATGTTATATAGGTTAGAGACAGTGGCATTGACAAAAAGGCAGGAGTTTGAGCTGGATGTGGCAGAATTAAAGATGTTAAGATTTGCACCGGGTGTGACGAGGGTGGACAGGATTAGAAATAAGTATATTAGAGGGTCAGCCCAGGTTGGAAGGTTTGGAGACAAAGCCAGAGAGGCACGATTATGTTGGTTTGGATATGTGCTGAGGAGGGATGCTGAGTATATTGGGAAAAAGATGCTAAGGATGAAGCTACCAGGTAACAGGAAAAAAGAAGGCCTAAGATAAGGTTTATGGATGTGGTGAGAGAGGACATGCAGGTGGTTGGTGTGACAGAGCAAGATGCAGAGGACAGGATGAAATGAAAACAGGTGATCTGCTGTGGCGACCCCTAACGGAAACAGCCAAAAGAAGATTATGATGATCATTATACTGTAACTACAGGTAAAGGTGAACTATGGAGGTCAGTAATGCTTAGTGAGGAGGGGTTTGATTGCATGTTCAGATAGGTGCCATAAAGTACAGTATTACTTTTGTTTGTAGATAATTAAAAGCTGCACTTCTGCCAATCATAATACATTGTAGCCATGTTGCATTTTTAAGTGTGTTTTTAGAATGTGCTACAACAGTATTACCTTAATAAAGGGTGCTGTTTAAGTTTGATATGGCCGAAGGTAAGTTATTAATGAAGATGGAACAGCATACAGGTCACAGGATTAAGCCTGTAGCTACTCCTGCTGAGAAGGTACCATTTTCTGAGGCTCAATGCCTACACTTATCAATGACCAGTGTATGGTACTGTTACTCATCCTAAAGTAAATTAGATTGATAGTGGGATGAATAGCTAAACAGGTACCCTTTGTCTAACCAATATTAAAGTCACCTGGGATTCATCATCATCATCATCATCATCATCATCAGCCCCTTTTTCCCATTTTCTACATGGGGTCGGGGTATCATGTTAACTGTCACCATCTCTCTCGATTCAGTTCCACACTCCTGCCTTCTTCAACACTCATGCCTGAGTATGGCAGATCTTCTCTCATACAATCCATCCACCTCTTTGCTGGACGTACACATTTCCTCTTACCTTCTTCTTGTCTGTCCTGCACAGATCAGGAAACCAGGATATGGAAACCTGGGCTGCAAAGGCAAAGCAGTAGAGGAAGCCAGAGGTGATGGAGATGAAGTGCCTGAAACAGGTGTTGGGGTGCACATTGTGGGAGAGATGACGAAATGAGGACATAAGAACAGAAGCCAAAGTAGCTCCAATTGCAGAAAAGGTCAAAGAGAACAGATAATTCCCTTCAGCTTGTGGTGTATCTCACTGAAAGTGTTTGAGCTTTATTTTTTACATTGCAGCTAAGGTCTCTACAAACTCAATTGTTCTGTTCTTTTGTTACGCTCAGCATGGCTACGGTTTCCTATTTATAAAAGTTGTAGACAAAGTGTTACAATGTATCATTTTCCAGTCTGACTTGGTGCTTAGTGTGCTTAGTGCTGCTAGCACCTACAGATGCTATAGTATCAAACTAGGTTGCTTCTTCTCATCACTTTTGTTTAGTACATATGTTTTAATTAAAATAGATGCTAAGCAGTGTGACACTGTGTTCTGTGATTCAGTTTGAAGGAAAGCAGTAAGTTAAATACAAAACACCATATTACGGCTAAAGTCCTATTTTGCTGCCAAGTCAGAGCAATCCTTAGCTGTTTTAACTGCTGTACCATGAGAAATATTTAGCAGTGTAGATATGTAAATGTCTATGTTGCGATATTTAAGTACTGTTGTATACAATTGTTGATAGTTTACTACTGCTATATCTGTGATAGAACTGTCTCTTTAAATTCATGGGCTACCTAACTTATCTGGTATATATCACCAGATAAGTGACATTTTATGTCAAGGGCTTCATATGCGAATGCATAACAGTTGCCTGAGCCTTTTTTACTAAACATTTTGTGCCTGTGTAAATAGTGTAACATGCTGCTACTCTTAAACCCAATACCCTTCCTGCCTGGGTGATAACTTATTATTTCAGTTACTTTTTACAGCACTTCCCTCTCATTCCCCTTTCAGAGATCTTAACGTAATAATTATTTTTGTCTACATCTTTTCATTTAGTGACCACTGTCCCTGTGAATGGGTTCTCTCTCAGTCCCCCACTTGCTGAATCCTTGGCCATTGGTGGCATCTGCAGTGGAGAAACCAGCCACAAGGACTCAAGAGCTTAGAACAGAAGATAGGTTACTGTATGTGTCTAGCTACCTTTCCCTCTTAGCCTGCTACTGTAGAAAGTATCTGGTCTAAAGCAGAAATAAATGGCTCTACCCGCATGGATAGGGACAACAGCTGCACCCCCACCCCCGTCTGCTGTAAATACATTCCCCAGTTATCTTCTTCTTTTTAGTTATCAGTAAACCAAGATAAAGCTCTAGTCAAAAAAAGGTAACCCTATAGATACACTGGAATTGCCCACTTGTAAAATAGAGGCAAAAAGCTACTTAAACTGCCACTTTTTGTCTGCTTCAAACTGGGTGTCTACCCAGAAAGGACACAGCTGAAATCATGTCTATAGATTGTTTTTCCCTAGTAAATTCTAATAACTCCTAACAATTTGGCTATTTAGACACTTACCCTGCAATCTTTGGCCTGGGGGGGGGGGGTTCTATCAATGCTTTAATGACCAACAGGTAAGCTTGTCTGAGATTGTAAGATACAAGTAACCTTTAATAAGCATACTGTTAAATAATTACCAACACTGAAAGCCTTTTTGTTGTTGCCATGCAGAGAATATTTACATAACTAGATAATGTACAAGCCTTGGGTATTGAAATGCATATGACAGTATTTGTAATAAAGGACAGGTTTACAGTATTTTCAGAAACTCATTATATTTGTTGGAGACTTGCAGTCATCTTTGCAGGCTTTACCCGTAAGCTAAACAGAATGCCAATCTATCATGTGTGGTCCATAACCTGTGCAGTAATCCTTTAAGCAATTTATCTTGAGCTTGTTTCTTGTTTGCTGTTCATTTTTTTACTTTGATCATGTTTTCCCCATGAAACAAGTAGATAGTTGTTGTCAGGCAGCAGGTGTTTTTTGGATACGAAACATTTTTACAAGTGGAAATATCACAGCATGTTACTTTCAGCATGTTACTTTGTACTTTTATAAAGCTGAATATAAATTATAATTAGAACTGCAGTGCAAGGACAGGCTTGTTTTTTTTTGTTATACTTGATTTTGACTGGCATTCCAGTAATGTAGTTAAAAATTAATTTATTTTTTCATGCCTCACAACCATTTTGTTTCCATTTAGATATTAAGTAAGCTGTCATGTAGCCATGCATTAAAATATTTTTTCTTCTACACTTCATTTTGTCTTGATTGGACTCTTGTAATGATGGTTTGGCACTGAGGGCAGCATATTTAATTAAAGTTCCAGTTGTTGTGGTTTTGAACATAGCTCCACACCTTTCTAGTTGGCACCACCCTTCCCATTGGCCCCACCCATTCAGCTGTCTCCTGCAGCCCCCCTTTAATTTGAAGTCACCAGCCGCCACTGGTAGTTCTAGTTATTCACTCACAAACTAAGGTGGTAGTTCTAGGTGTTTACTCACAAACTAAGGTGCTAGTTCTAGTTATTCACTCACAAACTAAGGTGGTAGTTCTAGGTAATCACTCACAAACTAGGTGGTAGCTCTGTGTATTCACTCACAAACTAAGGTGGTAGTTCTAGGTAATCACTCACAAACTAAGGTGGTAGTTCTAGTTATTCACTCACAAACTAAGGTGGTAGTTCTATGTAATCACTCACAAACTAGGTGGTAGTTCTGTGTATTCACTCACAAACTAAGGTGGTTGTTGTTGTCTTTCGGCTTTTCCCGGTTATGGGGTCGCCACAGCGGAACTCCAGTCCGCTAATGATTGGCAGTAGATTTTCACAAACGCCGAGGTGGCAGCTCGATGTTCAACCTTCAACGAAGGCATGCCCATTTACGCATGTCTTTTGAACACCCACCCAACCACAGGGAGGACATGCAAACTGCACAAAGAAGGCACTCCCCGCACTCCATCACAAACTAAGGTGGTAGTTCTAGTTATTCACTCACAAACTAAGGTGGTAGTTCTAGGTAATCACTCACAAACTAGGTAGTAGTTCTGTGTATTCACTCACAAACTAAGGTGGTAGTTGTAGGTATTCCCTCACAAACTAAGACGGTAGTTCTGGTTATTCACTCACAAACTAAGGTGGTAGTTCTAGGAATTAATTCACAAACTACAATGGTAGTTCTAGGTATTTGTTCATAAACAGAGGACGTAGTTCCAGGTATTCACTCACAAGCTAGGGTGGTAGTTCTAGTTATTCACTCACAAACTAAGGTGGTAGTTCTAGGAATTAATTCACAAACTACAATGGTAGTTCTAGGTATTTGTTCATAAACAGAGGACGTAGTTCCAGGTATTCACTCACAAGCTAGGGGGGGGGGGGTAGTTCCAACTTCCAAATTTTCACTTAAAAACTGAAGTGGTAGATTCTGAAGAACATATAGATTCACTAATAGCAATGCTTATAATGAGTTCCTATTCTGAAATAGCTGTGGTCACAGTTCTCCTAGACAGCCTAATTTTAGGGTTGATCAAAAGTGGTATTCATGCTATGAGTAGTGGCACTAACCTGGCAAACAAAACAAATAAAATGTCTCTTCCTTTTCATCTCAGTATACCACCAGCCTTTCTTGTTGCCATTTTGCATTGGGTGCTTCTCTTTAATTAAGATCGTATTTCTACACTTTGGTGCCATTATACATTGGGTGCTTCTCTTTAATTAAGTTCATATTTCCACATTTTGGTGCCATTATACATTGGGTGCTTCTCTTTAATTAAGTTCGTATTTCTACACTTTGGTGCCATTATACATTGGGTGCTTCTCTTTAATTAAGATTGTATTTCTACACTTTGGTGCCATTATACATTGGGTGCTTCTCTTTAATTAAGTTTGTATTTCTACACTTTGGTGCCATTATACACTGGGTGCTTCTCTTTAATTAAGTTCGTATTTCTACACTTTGGTGCCATTATACATTGGGTGCTTCTCTTTAATTAAGTTCGTATTTCTACACTTTGGTGCCATTATACATTGGGTGCTTCTCTTTAATTAAAATCGTATTTCTACACTTTGGTGCCATTATACATTGGGTGCTTCTCTTTAATTAAGATCGTATTTCTACACTTTGGTGCCATTATACATTGGGTGATTCTCTTTAATTAAGATCGTATTTCTACACTTTGGTGCCATTATACATTGGGTGCTTCTCTTTAATTAAGTTCGTATTTCTACACTTTGGTGCCATTATACATTGGGTGCTTCTCTTTAATTAAGTTCATATTTCTACACTTTGGTGCCATTGTACATTGGGTGCTTCTCTTTAATTAAGTTCGTATTTCTACACTTTGGTGCCATTATACATTGGGTGCTTCTCTTTAATTAAGATCGTATTTCTACACTTTGGTGCCATTATACATTGGGTGCTTCTCTTTAATTAAGATCATATTTCTACACTTTGATGCCATTATACATTGGGTGCTTCTCTTTAATTAAGTTCGTATTTTTACACTTTGGTGCCATTATACATTGGGTGCTTCTCTTTAATTAAGATCGTATTTCTACACTTTGGTGCCATTATACATTGGGTGCTTCTCTTTAATTAAGATCGTATTTCTACACTTTGGTGCCATTATACATTGGGTGCTTCTCTTTAATTAAGATCGTATTTCTACACTTTGGTGCCATTATACATTGGGTGCTTCTCTTTAATTAAGATCGTATTTCTACACTTTGGTGCCATTATACATTGGGTGCTTCTCTTTAATTAAGTTCGTATTTCTACACTTTGGTGCCATTATACATTGGGTGATTCTCTTTAATTAAAATCGTATTTCTACACTTTGGTGCCATTATACATTGGGTGATTCTCTTTAATTAAGATTGTATTTCTACACTTTGGTGCCATTATACATTGGGTGCTTTTCTTTAATTAAGTTTGTATTTCTACACTTTGGTGCCATTATACATTGGGTGCTTCTCTTTAATTAAGTTCATATTTCTACACTTTGGTGCCATTATACATTGGGTACTTTTCTTTAATTAAGATCGTATTTCTACACTTTGGTGCCATTATACATTAGTTATCATTGTTTCCTCTCCATCTCTGTATAGTTTCTCTAAGATATGCACAGCCTGACTAGCTTAGTCTGCAAGGCTATGGAGGGGATCATCATGGAGCTCATAAACAAAGACATTGGGGACCTACAGACTCTAGATCCTACCCAGTTCGGCTTTGTCAAGGACAGATCCTGCCTTTTGAACCTGGTTGACTTCTTCAAAACAGTCACCAAAGCCATAGATGAGGGGAAGGTAGTCCACACAGCCTATCTGGACCTTGCAAAGGCATTTGACACAATACCCCACTCGGACATCATAGATAAGCTATCCAGCTTAAATATAAACCCCTATGTCACAAGATGGGTCGCAAACTGGCTCAAAGACAGAACCCACAGAGTGAGAGTTGCTGGAGCCATGTCAGACTCGAAACCGGTCACAAGTGGTGTCCCACAGGGTTCTGTCCTGGGACCACTCTTGTTCGGTATATAGTTTTCTGAGGTACAGGCAAACGTGGGAGGACTATGGCTCACCAAGTTCGCAGATGACTGCAAACTGGGCACTATAATAAACTCTCCAGCTGACACAAACATCCTTCAAAAAGGTCTCACAGAGACAGATAACTGGTGCCAGTGCCATGGTTTAAAGCTAAATGCCAAAAAATGTATAGTCATACCCTTTGGCAAAAAACAATGTGCCCACAAATTACCACATAGGCGGTAACCCATTAAGTACAGAGAAAGTTATTAGGGACCTGGGAACCCAAGTTGATAGCAATCTCTCCTTTGAAAACCACATTGCCAAAGTGGTTAGAAAGACCTTCTACATAGCGCACCTCATCACGAAGGGTTTCACATCTAGATCAAGAGAGGTAATCGTGCCCCTTTATTCATCCCTCATCAGGCCCATCATAGAATACAATGCCTCTTTTGGGATGTACCTTACCCGACACCTGCAGCAATTAGAAAGACCCCAAAAGTATCTCACCAAGAGGATCAAGGGTCTCAAACAGATGCTATATGCTGCTCGGTTAAAAAAACTCCAGCTCTACTCATTTTAAGTTTTTGGAACCATACAAAGCTTGGTAAATAGAAAAGCCCCCCCTAAACTAAACCTTGAACCCCCAGATTTAAATTTTGAGAAATAAAAAACTTTAACTTCTAACCCAGTTTTTCTTTTTTCTTTGGAATAGAATTCCAGTTATGTGGAAAACCCCCGAATTCTTCAAAAAATCTCAATGGGTGGGGATAAAGGGGGTTTGTCCCAGGGATTATCCGTGTCAAACCCCGACCCCCGGGTTTTTTAAACAAAAACCTTAAAAGGGCCTATACCAAAAAATTTTTAAGCCATAAATCTAGGCCTTTAAATTTTCAAAGATCCAGGAACCCAGGGAACCTAATAACAAATTTTATTTTCCCTTTGCAAAATAAATTTCCAACCTTTTTAATTTTTTTAAATTCAAACCATTTAAAAAAAAAAAATTTTTTTGTTTTCAAAAGAAAAACAAAACTTAAAGGGAACTTTTCCCAAAAGCAAAATTTTTTTTCCTTCCAAAATTACTGCAATGTTTTAGGCTTATAAAAAGGAAGGGTTTTTTTCGGGGCATTAAAGACGAAAAAAAAAATTTTTTTTGTTCCTGGGGGAAAATTTTTATTGTAGGGCTTACTTTTTTGGGGGGAAAACCCCTTTAAAAACCCCAGCAACTAAGGGATTAATTTCATTGGTTTTAGGGTTTTATACAGGGAAAAATTTAAATTGCCTTGATAACAAATTTATGGTTCTTTGGGGGGAAAAGTCTTTTGAGGTTTTTGGGGTTTTAATTTTTCAAAATTTTTTAAAAATTTTTTGAACGGGAAAAAGACACCCGAGGCCCTGGGGGAAAATCCAATTTCCCTTTTTTTTAAAATGAACCTTTAAGCAAAAAAAAATAGGTATAAACCCCCAATTTGTTTTGAAAATAAAAATGGAAAAGGTGGGTTTAAAAATGTTTTAAAAAAAAACTTTTATTTTTAAAAGGACTTTCCACATTTTAGGGGAGGCTTTGGAAAAAAGGGTTTAATTAAATATTTCAGGGTTGATTTGGTAAAATTGGGAAAAAGGATAAAATTGGAAAAATATTATTTTTCGGGGCCTGGGGCACCAAATTTAAAAATTTTTTAACCCTTAATTTAATGGGCTTTTCAACCTTTTGGGGGGAAAGGATAGAAATTGGGGTGTTTTAAAGTTTAAAGGGTTTGAGGGAAAGGAAAAATTGAAAGGGAAATAAATTTAATTTTAAAAAAGGGGCCAATGGGTTTAAATTGAAATTTTTTGGGTAAAGGAAGGGTTGAAAACGCGTTTGGGAAAAAGAATTTTTAAGAATCATTTTTTAATTAAAAATTTTTAGGGTTGAAGGAGTTAAAATTAAAAAACTTGGTGCGTTGAGGAAAGGGGAAAAGGGTTGTTTTAAATTTGGTAATAATAGTTTTTTTGAAAAGGGGAAAACTAATTTAATTTTAAAAGGATTTTGGGGCTTCCCGATTTTTTTAAAAAAAGAAATTTGTTTAAATGGTTAAGGAGTGTTAAAATTTTTTTTTGGTTTTTGCCTTTTTTAGTTTTTCCAAACCCAAATGTTTTTGTTTTTTGGTTTTCTTATTTTATTAAATGGTTTAGTGCCCGGGAATTTATTTCCAAATCCTATGGTAAATTTTGATTTGGAAAAATCCTAAATTTAAAAGGGTTTTTTTGGGTTTTTGAAAAAATTTCAAAACCCATGTTTTCAAAAACATTTTGTAATAAAAAATTTTGGGTTTTTGTGGTTTTTGGGAAACCCAGCCCTCTGTTTTGAGGGGATTTAGTTTGGGTTTTTTTTAAAAAATAGCCGTTTTTTATTTCCAGGGATAAATTTTTTTTTTTAATTGACTTGTTTAGGGAAAAAAAAATTTATTGGGTTTTTGATTGTGTTTTAAATACTTTCCCTTTTAAAATTTTCACATTTAAAAATTCAATTTGATTTATTACCTGTAACCTCATTTAAGTTTTTGGTTTAAAAGGGGTTGGAAGTTAGTTTTTTTGGAGGGGGTTTGACTTTGGGTGGAGGGATTAAAAAAATTTTAATTTTAAATTTTGATTAGGGTTAGGTTGTTATTTTAAAAGGATAACCGGGTTTAAGGGAAATTGGGTTTAAAAACCCCAATTTTTTAAAAAAGGGTTTGGGTTCACTAGGGAGGGTGGAGGGGTTGAGCTATTTTGGGTTAAAGGTTTTAAGGTCAAAATTTTAGATTTTGGTTTTTTTGGGGAAAGCGATTTGCTTGGTTTATTTGTTTGTTTTGCACTTAAAAAATTTTAAAGTAAAAAATTTAAGGGGTTTTATTAAAAAAATTTTTTTTAATTATAAAGTTAAATACCCTTCATTTTTTTTAAAAACATTTTAAAGGTTTTCTTTGGGAAGGGTTTGGGAATTTTTGGAGGAGGTTTTTCACCTTTTGTTTGGGCTTATTGGGCCCGTGTTCCAAAAATTGTTTGGTTTCTTTGTTTTAGGCATTATTTTACATTAAGAAGGTTTTTGTCCCTTTTTAAAAGAGCTTTTCTGTTTTTAAAGGGGAATTTTTCTTGGGAAATTTTAGCTGTTTTTTTCTTTAAATTGGGATTTTTGTTTCACATAAAGTAAACCAGGGCAAAAAAAAAATTTTTTTAAAAAAACTTTTTTTTTCTTTTTATTTTGGAATAAAAAATTAAAATTTTAAAGCAACCCAAAATTTTGGGAAAATGGGTTTGCAAATTTTTTCGAACCCTGTTTCAGAAAGGGAAAAACCCTTTTGGTTGGGTTTTTCATTTGTTATTTAAAATTATAAACTGGGACTTGGGGTTTAAAAGCCAAAAAAAGTCGCACTTTTAAAAAGCAACCCCTTTTACGGGTTTTTAAATTAAATTTCCCAATTTTTTAGAAAAATTTTCGTTTTTCCTTTTCCCAGCTGGATTCCCGGGGGTTTTAGCTTTTTTTTTCTTCCTAAAAGAATTCCTCCCCCCTTTTTCCCCAAATTTTTTTTTGGGAAAAACAAATTTTGAAAAAACTGGATTAAACCTCTAACCAGGACTGGAAACCAGCGGGGAGAAGGATTTTTTTCCCCAAAAAAGGGTCCTTATTGCTTTTTCCTCCAGGGTTAAATAAAACCCCCAAAGGGCTCTCGTTTTTGATAAAATTTTTTTAAAAACCTAAAAACGAACAAACACCTGTTTCCCCAAACACCAGCCCTTTTAAAACAAAATTTTTTTTTCCTAAATTTTTTAAAATTTAAAAAAAATTTATTATTATAAAAATTTATTATTAAGGGCTTTAAAGGAGAGGGTTTTGGGGGTTTTTTTGGGTGTTTTGGGGTTTTTGTTTTTTTTTATGTTGTCATAAATTAAAAATAAAAAAAATTTAAAATTCTGGGTTTTAATTTTAAAACAGATCCCCAAAGGAAATTTTTTCCCCCAAAAAAATATTGCCTTTTCAAATTTCCCAATTGTATTCACTCACAAACTAAGGTGGTAGTTGTAGGTATTCCCTCACAAACTAAGACGGTAGTTCTGGTTATTCACTCACAAACTAAGGTGGTAGTTCTAGGAATTAATTCACAAACCACAATGGTAGTTCTAGGTATTTGTTCATAAACAGAGGACGTAGTTCCAGGTATTCACTCACAAGCTAGGGTGGTAGTTCTAGTTATTCACTCACAAACTATGGTGGTAGTTCTAGGAATTAATTCACAAACTACAATGGTAGTTCTAGGTATTTGTTCATAAACAGAGGACGTAGTTCCAGGTATTCACTCACAAGCTAGGGGGGGTAGTTCCAACTTCCAAATTTTCACTTAAAAACTGAAGTGGTAGATTCTGAAGAAAATATAGATTCACTAATAGCAATGCTTATAATGAGTTCCTATTCTGAAATAGCTGTGGTCACAGTTCTCCTAGACAGCCTAATTTTAGGGTTGATCAAAAGTGATATTCATGCTATGAGTAGTGGCACTAACCTGGCAAACAAAACAAATAAAATGTCTCTTCCTTTTCATCTCAGTATACCACCAGCCTTTCTTGTTGCCATTTTGCATTGGGTGCTTCTCTTTAATTAAGATCGTATTTCTACACTTTGGTGCCATTATACATTGGGTGCTTCTCTTTAATTAAGTTCGTATTTCCACATTTTGGTGCCATTATACATTGGGTGCTTCTCTTTAATTAAGTTCGTATTTCTACACTTTGGTGCCATTATACATTGGGTGCTTCTCTTTAATTAAGATCGTATTTCTACACTTTGGTGCCATTATACATTGGGTGCTTCTCTTTAATTAAGTTTGTATTTCTACACTTTGGTGCCATTATACATTGGGTGCTTCTCTTTAATTAAGTTCATATTTCTACACTTTGGTGCCATTATACATTGGGTGCTTCTCTTTAATTAAGTTCATATTTCTACACTTTGGTGCCATTATACATTGGGTGCTTCTCTTTAATTAAGATCGTATTTCTACACTTTGGTGCCATTATACATTGGGTGATTCTCTTTAATTAAGATCGTATTTCTACACTTTGGTGCCATTATACATTGGGTGATTCTCTTTAATTAAGATCGTATTTCTACACTTTGGCGCCATTATACATTGGGTGCTTCTCTTTAATTAAGTTCGTATTTCTACACTTTGGTGCCATTATACATTGGGTGCTTCTCTTTAATTAAGTTCATATTTCTACACTTTGGTGCCATTATACATTGGGTGCTTCTCTTTAATTAAGTTCGTATTTCTACACTTTGGTGCCATTATACATTGGGTGCTTCTCTTTAATTAAGATCGTATTTCTACACTTTGGTGCCATTAAACATTGGGTGCTTCTCTTTAATTAAGATCGTATTTCTACACTTTGGTGCCATTATACATTGGGTGCTTCTCTTTAATTAAGATCATATTTCTACACTTTGGTGCCATTATACATTGGGTGCTTCTCTTTAATTAAGTTCGTATTTCTACACTTTGGTGCCATTATACATTGGGTGATTCTCTTTAATTAAAATCATATTTCTACACTTTGGTGCCATTATACATTGGGTGATTCTCTTTAATTAAGATTGTATTTCTACACTTTGGTGCCATTATACATTGGGTGCTTTTCTTTAATTAAGTTTGTATTTCTACACTTTGGTGCCATTATACATTGGGTGCTTCTCTTTAATTAAGTTCATATTTCTACACTTTGGTGCCATTATACATTGGGTACTTTTCTTTAATTAAGATCGTATTTCTACACTTTGGTGCCATTATACATTGGGTGCTTCTCTTTAATTAAGTTCGTATTTCTACACTTTGGTGCCATTGTACATTGGGTGCTTCTCTTTAATTATGTTCGTATTTCTACACTTTGGTGCCATTATACATTGGGTGCTTCTCTTTAATTAAGTTCGTATTTCTACACTTTGGTGCCATTATACATTAGTTATCATTGTTTCCTCTCCATCTCTGTATAGTTTCTCTAAGATATGCACAGCCTGACTAGCTTAGTCTGCAAGGCTATGGAGGGGATCATCATGGAGCTCATAAACAAAGACATTGGGGACCTACAGACTCTAGATCCTACCCAGTTCGGCTTTGTCAAGGGCAGATCCTGCCTTTTGAACCTGGTTGACTTCTTCGAAACAGTCACCAAAGCCATAGATGAGGGGAAGGTAGTCCACACAGCCTATCTGGACCTTGCAAAGGCATTTGACAGAATACCCCACTCAGACATCATAGATAAGCTATCCAGCTTAAATATAAACCCCTATGTCACAAGATGGGTCGCAAACTGGCTCAAAGACAGAACCCACAGAGTGAGAGTTGCTGGAGTCATGTCAGACTCGAAACCGGTCACAAGTGGTGTCCCACAGGGTTCTGTCCTGGGACCACTCTTGTTCGGTATATAGTTTTCTGAGGTACAGGCAAACGTGGGAGGACTATGGCTCGCCAAGTTCGCAGACGACTGCAAACCGGGCGCCATAATAAACTCTCCAGCTGACACAAACATCCTTCAAAAAGGTCTCACAGAGACAGATAACTGGTGCCAGTGCCATGGTTTAAAGCTAAATGCCAAAAAATGTATAGTCATACTCTTTGGCAAAAACAATGTGCCCACAAATTACCACATAGGCGGTAACCCATTAAGTACAGAGAAAGTTATTAGGGACCTGGGAACCCAAGTTGATAGCAATCTCTCCTTTGAAAACCACATTGCCAAAGTGGTTAGAAAGACCTTCTACATAGCCCACCTCATCACGAAGGGTTTCACATCTAGATCAAGAGAGGTAATCGTGCCCCTTTATTCATCCCTCATCAGGCCCATCATAGAATACAATGCCCCTTTTGGGATGTACCTTACCCGACACCTGCAGCAATTAGAAAGACCCCAAAAGTATCTCACCAAGAGGATCAAGGGTCTCAAACAGATGCTATATGCTGCTCGGTTAAAAAAACTCCAGCTCTACTCAGTTTCATACCGCCTACTTCGAGGCAATCTATGCCTGACATACAAAGCTATGTCAAATCCAGAATTAATGGACATGCTCCACCACAGTAAATCTAAATCCCTTAGAGCCACACGCTCGAGGGACTTGAACCTCAGCACAGAAATAAATAGAACTTGCTGGAGGGACAGGTTCATAACCCAGAGGCTCCCTTCACTCTGGAATAGAATTCCAGTTCACTCTGGAATAGAATTCCAGTTCATGTGAGGCAGAGTACCTCACTGAATCTCTTCAAGAAGAATCTCGATAGGTGGATGGGGGATCGTAGGTTTGTCCCAGGGATTACTCCCGTGTCACTATTAGACAGAGGCACAGTAAACTAAACCTTAAAAAGGGCACAGTATACTCAAATCAAGGGGTGGAGTAAGCCATACAGAATTGGGCTAGGCTTATAATTGCCCCAGGGAAGATAGCCTAGTATGAACCTATGAACCTATGAACACTAGATTTATTTTCTGCAGTAAATTTAAACCAACCCTTTTTTAATTTTCTTCTAACTTCATCAGTTCATTTTCATTTCTTCTCCTGTTTTCAAAAGAAGCTACACTATACCTTGAACTGTCCAAAAGTATGTGTTAGCAGCAAAAAAGTATACTTTTCCTTCCAAATTATCTGCAATCCGACTGTTACGGACATATAAATGGACGGGCCTTGGTTCAGTTCATTGTAGATCAGCACCAGGAATAATTATTGTTCCATGTGAATGAGCTTTATTTATTATTGCCCTATGGATCTTACTTGTTATCCAGGGTTTTACCCCTGCTACCACCCCAAGACACACTACAGTATTATTTCATTGTTTTAGTAGCCTTTTATACAGCAAAACTATGCTAAATGCCTTGATAAAGTCTAAACCTGCCATGGTTACATTGTCAAAGATCTCTTTGAGGTTTATCTAGCAGGTTACTTAATATTATTCATTTATTTATTTTACATTTGTTGACCGGGTTGTTCCGACTGAGCAAAGTAGCCCTTTTTCAGCAGAGGCCTGGGGAGTAAAGCTCCAACTGCTTATATACACAATTAAGCATATGCAACAACATTTAAGCTGAAAAAAGAATAATCTAGAATGTACATAGTAACAAATTAATGAATACATCATTAATATAGAAATATAACAATAACTGGTAAAAGGCATACAGTACATATTAACAACACAATAAGTAAACAATAAACTCACTCATATTTATAGCTCACATCCACATCTGAGAGTAGCAAAGAGCATGGAAATAGAGCAGTGTTGTAGTAGGGACTCTATAAGATATGGACAGGATAGTTGGATTTTCTGGTAGATCATTGCTTATAGGGGACGAATACAATGGAAGTCCATTGATTTTTCAGGTGTTCTCTGGTGGCAGCCTTAAATTTATTCAGTTGCTTATTAGATCTAATTTCAAGTGGGAGACTGTTCTAAGCTTTGGTGGGGGAATAGCTGTATAGATTACATCTGATATAGAAGGTCTTGAGTGGAGCTCGGGAGACATCTAGCAGGTGAGTAGTGGGAGATTAGAGTTGAAAGAGCAGGGCATTAGGATGGTTGGTAGAGGATGCAGTGAATGATCTGGAGCTGGAAGAGGAAGAGGTGGTGAGGTAATTCAAGCCAGTTTAGCTGTTTCAGTGAGAGGCAGTGATGGGGCTTATAGGTTTGCTGGGTGGCAAATCTAGCTATCTTATTGTAGGTTGTTTCGAGTTTGGCAAGGAGAGTCGAGTTAAGATTAGCAAAAACTTGAGAACTGTCCAGTAGATTGGGTAGAAGTTAAGCATGAGAGAGATAGTTACCTTAGCTTCCTTGGTGAGAAAGCTATTGTTGTGATACAGGAGTCCTAGTTTCTAATGAGTTTTCCTGATACAGTTGTTGATATGCAAGTCAAATTTAAGCTGGTTATCAATAATAATTCCAAATAGCTTTGTATTGGATTCAACCTCAATTAAGGTGTTAGTTAGAGACCATACTGAGAAGGTGGATTTGATGTGGTTATAGTTTATTGGCAGGAAAAGTAGTAACTTGTTATTTTTGGGATTAAGGATTAGTTGCTTTTCTGAGAGCCAGTTTTCAACTGAGTTGAAGGTAGTCTGGGTGGCATAGATGAGTTCAGAGGGTGAGTCAGCAATAGTGATGACTGTAGGGTCATCAGCATATTGGACTAGAGTTGAGAGAGGATATGAGGAGTGGAGAGAATTGGTAAAGATATTAAAAAGTAGTGGCCCAAGGATGGAACCTTGGGGGACACCCATTTTAACTGGAAGAGGAGGGGAGTGAGCAGAGTGCCATTTAACTGCTTGAAGTCGGTTAGAGAGGCAGTTGGCAAACCATGCAGTAGTAGCAGTGGAGAAGTTAAGATTAGTTAGTTTGCACAGTAGAAGAGGATGGGAGATGGTGTCAAAAGCCTTTGAGAGGTCTAGGAATAGTCAGGAGATAACAGAACAGCGATGGGTCTGAAATTGGTAATCTCAGTGGAGTTACCTCCTTTATGTATGGGTAAGGTATGTAATTGTTGCCAGATAGATGGGACTTTAGACTCTGAGACAGAGTGGTTTATTAGGATGGAGACAGGAAGGGTGAGACAGTCAGCAGCTGTTTGAAGAAACTGAGAGGGGATGTTGTCTACAGAAGCTGAGCATGGTTTTAATTTGGAGAGCAAGGATTTGATGTGGCTGGTAGGTACAGGTTTAAGTGTGAATTTATTTGTAGTGTAAAGTTCTGTGGGGATTCTGTGCAGTTAGACATATTGCTTTGAGTGGAAGGGTTGGGGTTATGGTTAAGTAGTTGGATATAGAGTCAATGAAATAGGTGTTGAAAGTGGAGGCAGTAACCTCAGGAGTTTTATCTGGATATGGATTAGGGGAGCTCAGAGTACCAAGGTGTAGTATTTGGTTTACTGAGTTCCAGAATTTGTTTGGATTAGATCTCATGGCCGGGAGGAGTTGTAGTAGAAATCTCTTTTGTCTTTGTTAATGTGTTTTTTAGTCTGATTTCTAAATTGTTTAAATTTCTGCAAGCCTGCTTAAAGCTTTGTTTTTGTCCATATTTTCCATGTTTTGTCTCTATTTTTTATTAGGGAATGGGTGGTATTGGATAGCCAAGGTGAAGTGTTGGACTTTACCCATACAGTTCAAAGAGGGGCTAGTGAGTTGAGAATATTAAGGAGGGTGGAGTTAAAAGACTGGACTGCATCACCTAAGGGGAGTTGATGGAGGTAATTCCACTTTATTTCTTTTGAAGGTTTCTGGGTAGAAGTAAGTTAATTTTCTGCAAGTTATGTACCTATGTGGTTTGGCATGGTGAGGTGAGTATCTAAATACTTTTATAGTGGAGTGATCACAAAGGGAGTTGGATAGAGTTTCGGAGTTGTGGTATTTGGAGGGATTAGAGACTAGTATCCAGTCTATAAGAGTGATAGTGGAGTGATCACAAAGGGAGTTGGATAGAGTTTCGGAGTTGTGGTATTTGGAGGGATTACAGACTAGTATCCAGTCTATAAGAGTGATAGTGGAGTGATCACAAAGGGAGTTGGATAGAGTTTCGGAGTTGTGGTATTTGGAGGGATTACAGACTAGTATCCAGTCTATAAGAGTGATAGTGGAGTGATCACAAAGGTAGTTGGATAGAGTTTCGGAGTTGTGGTATTTGGAGGGATTAGAGACTAGTATCCAGTCTATAAGAGTGATAGTGGAGTGATCACAATGGGAGTTGGATAGAGTTTCGGAGTTGTGGTATTTGGAGGGATTACAGACTAGTATCCAGTCTATAAGAGTGATAGTGGAGTGATCACAAAGGGAGTTGGATAGAGTTTCGGAGTTGTGGTATTTGGAGGGATTAGAGACTAGTATCCAGACTATAAGAGTGATAGTGGAGTGATCACAAAGGGAGTTGGATAGAGTTTCGGAGTTGTGGTATTTGGAGGGATTAGAGACTAGTATCCAGTCTATAAGAGTGATAGTGGAGTGATCACAAAGGTAGTTGGATAGAGTTTCGGAATTGTGGTATTTGGAGGGATTAGAGGCTAGTATCCAGTCTATAAGAGTGATAGTGGAGTGATCACAAAGGGAGTTGGATAGAGTTTCGGAGTTGTGGTATTTGGAGGGATTAGAGACTAGTATCCAGTCTATAAGAGTGATAGTGGAGTGATCACAAAGGGAGTTGGATAGAGTTTCGGAGTTGTGGTATTTGGAGGGATTACAGACTAGTATCCAGTCTATAAGAGTGTTGATAGTTTGTGAGTTGTTGGTGCATGTGTCTCTGAAGAGATAATGTTAAGAGTCAGCCTGGGCAGAACAACTCCTCAGAAAACAGTCTGTTAATCAGAACAATCAATTCATTTTACAAAATGTATGAATAGGAAATGGGTAGGAGTACGACACTAAATCAGTAATGATGTAGCAAAGATAAACTAGTGACAAGTCATCTGAATACAAGGTTTTCTCATAGGACCCTGAGATCTGTTGCTAGAGAACCTTTTGCTCAAGTTCTATTTGTGTAGGTGTTCACGTGCTGAAGTGTTGTTTCCTCTAATTGTCTCGAATGCTACTCTGTGGAGTAGGAAGTACAACTGAAATGGAAAAATGTGCTTTAAAGTGGTTCTTTCTCCAAGTCAGTGCAATCTCATAGCTAGTACATATAAGTAAGGGGATTTTTTGTACTTTTTAGACTGTTTATGTTCTTTTTTCATGTGAACAGTTATATTCTTGAGCCAATACTAGCATACGTTTTTCACACATGCAGTTCTTTGTTGAGGAATTAGGGAAGTTGTATACAAATTTGTATACACAACTATAAAAGATAATAAAAACGAAGGGAAAAGAATACACAATTAAAAGAAAACCTAAAATGCAAAACACAGACTATTTACACTACATATAGTTTATATAGAGATAGTAAAATATGGAATTAGACGAATAAAAAGCAACAACTAAAGGTTATAGAGGTATAGATGGGATGCAGAAGGAATTGCACAGAAATGGGGGAAGAAACAGGCTAAAGGAGAAATGTGAAACAAAGATAAAGAGGAAGGAAAGACAACCGAATATGGTAAAAAGGAAGTCATGGAAGATAAGAATATGAGGGGAAGGAGGAGAACAATTAAGGGGGCAGGTATATTAGGAGGGGCATGACAATACAGCTTACAATACCAAGCTGAAGATAATGACATGAGGCTTGAGGTAAGAAAGTGCTGCGAAGGAAAAAAGTGCAGCTTTAGGAAAGCAGTCATAAGAAGAGGCTGTTCAGGAAGAAGCAACATTTGGGGACAGAGAAGCATGCTAAAGGCTGTAAATTCATCTTACCTTCCATGTTTCTCGTGGACTTCTGCATATTCCAGAATTATTTCCTTCAGCAGTTATTCTTCCATTATTTTCCCAGCTGTGATTACACTGTTAACAGCCAAAGGTTTTCAGCTTTTAGTTTGTTCCCATTCTCGTTAAAAGGAATTACACTTGCCCTTTCTACTGCTCATAACCTTTACTTTCCTTGCTAAAACACATTGTTAAAAAAGATAAGCTGATGTATTACTAGTTCTCTGAAGATTCAAGAGTTACCTCCAGTAGAAACCATTGTCTTGTTTGACTTTAGATTCTGGAGTTTTTTCATCGCACTAAGAGGTCTTGGATTGTTCTTCTTATCCTGGGCAGTTATGATGACACTTAATTTTAGTAAATACCCCCTTCCTTTACTCAGTTTGACTTTCTCATTGTCATTTTCTGGAACTTTGTGCATTTATTTAGTTTTATCCCTCCTTCGACTTTCCTACCTTAATTATCTTCAGAATACTAAATCACCGTGCATTGTCTGAAATATCTAGTTCTTCTTTAGTCTTAATTGAACAGACACATATTTATGTACGTATACATATATAATATATAATATATATATTATATATGTATATATATATATATATATATATATATATATATATATATATATGTGTGTGTGTCTGTGTACATAGGTATGTATATACGTGTGTGTTTGTGTGTGTGTGTGTGTGTGTGTGTGTGTGTGTGTGTGTGTGTGTGTGTGTGTGTGTGTGTGTGTGTGTGTGTATATGTATGTACATATAAAGTACTATAAATTACTTCTCAGTTGCTATAATTTATGCATGATGCTATGATTTTTTGCCCCCAGATATTGCCTTTTCATCCCAGATTGATTTTCATCAAAAAATGAATCATGTTTAATATTGCAGACATTATTAAATTACTGATCTAAACTTATAAAAAGATTATTTTTCACTAATTCTGTGGAGTTAATATCTGAAGACCTTCTAATCTCAAAATAGAAAATTATTCCTCTTTCTAAAACACTGATGTGAAGTTAACAGAATAGATAGGTATGATATCACCCCCTCTGCGTATTCCCACTAATCTCTGCCTAGTACAAAATATCATGCCAAATATATGGAAAACTAGCCTTTATCAACCCAATCCCAAAGCAATCTAACCTTAAAATTCCCAGTACAGACCAACCTCTATCCTTGCCAGTGTAAGCAAACTGCTTGAAAAAATTATCTATATTCAACTCACCCTATAGGTTACTACCTACAATAGGCTACCTACAATCTATTTTCCCATAAACAACACATGCTCTGGACCAGTCATGATATACTCAAAGCACTATGGACCCTAACGATTGAAATACTAGTAGTTATGGAAGAGGCCAGCTCAATGATGCACGCCATCTTTATCGGCCTTACAAAAGCCTCACTGATCAGAGCATCATTATTCACCACTTAGTACAAGTAGCCACAAGTCCCAATTCTTTCTAAACTGGATTCAAAGCTTCCTCACCAATTGCCACCTCTCTATTAAAAATGTAAACCTTAATTTCCCAATTGGTCACTTTTCAAAAAGAGTCCTACAAAGTTCCATACTTACCCCCCATTCTCCATAATTACAAATAAACTTTTTTTTGACTTTCCTCATCTCCCCCTCCTTCTTTATGCAGATGACAAAATAGTACTTTTCACAAACAAATAAGCACCCAAAATCCACACAGACCAGATCTTCAGCAAAAACCTAATTCACAACCTCCACAAAACCAAAATTATGATTTTTGGCACAAAACAGAAACTTAAAGCACAAAACTCTCTGCATATCTATGACCACAACAACACCCTCATAGAAAACACTACCTCTTAAATACTTTGGCATTTGGCTGAACCCCTCCCATAACTTCTCCTTCCACCTCGACTATAAAATCAAAAAACGTTAGATCGCTCTTATTTTGGGATAATAAAATCTCTAGAGAAGCCATAGGCAGAGGTATTCAAGTTTCCCAACTTGTATACAGTCTCCTCCCAAACTCCACATGCATTTAAATAATAACCAATAAAATTTGAAGATTTATTACCCAGTCCCCTAAAATTGTACACCTCTGTAAAACATTGAAAAAAAAAGCAAAATGACTCCCTGTTCAACAAAGTGTCGACCTTCTCCTGGGATTCCAGCTATTCAAACTCCTAATTAGACAGACCTCTCCTAGCAGTTAAACTAATTAACAACCTTCTTCTTACAGTCTCAGAAACCAGACCAACTCTGCCCCCACACTGCGACTCCCTGAAACTAAACCCCATTGTACAGGTCACTGCTTCTGTATACTAAGTCCTAAACTTTGAGAATTATGCTTTCACTAATTGCTCTGTGTTTAACTGTACCATCTTACTGCCCGGGTGAGTCCAGGTCATGGCTGAAAAGGGTCTTCGCACAGGTCTACTTACCTCGTTAGCAAATAAAAATAAATAAATATTTACCCACAAGTAAAAGACACTTCATCTTTCCCAAAATGTAGGACTCAACTAAAGGACCACCTCCTCTCACCAGCTAAATGTCACTGCTCCTCATCCAGTCATATCACCTTACCTGACTTACATCACTTTATGTTCATAGGAGGTTACTAGGCTAATGGTCCTAGGACCTTTACAAGCCTAGCCATGTAACCCCCGCCCCCCCCAAGTACCTTCAATGACTAAATTTAGACAGTCATTGTTAGCAGAGCGATACTATGATCAGCACAGACTGCCCGTCCATGAGGGACATAGGTGCCACCCTGGGGATGAATTTACAATCACCTATCCAGTTGTCAAGACTGTGCTTGAATAGGGTCACTGAGGAGCTCTGCTTCAGATGAAGTGGAAGCTTATTCCAGAGGAGTGGTAATCACTGGGAGATGTATCTGTCTCTCTAGCATGTTTTGTTGATGTCACAGACTAGGTTGAGATCTCTGGAGCAAGTTATTCTTGTCCCATTTGATTTGCAGATGTGCAGCAATTCCATTAGGGCAGGGTTCAAGGCTGCCCTCTGTCACCTCTCAGCAGCCTGTATGATACAGAGTACAGTCAGCAGCCTGTATAATACAGAGTACAGTCAGCAGCCTGTATGATACAGAGTACAGTCAGCAGCCTGCATGATACAGAGTACAGTCAGCAGCCTGTATGATACAGAGTACAGTCAGCAGCCTGCATGATACAGAGTACAGTCAGCAGCCTGTATGATACAGAGTACAGTCAGCAGCCTGCATGATACAGAGTACAGTCAGCAGCCTGTATGATACAGAGTACAGTCAGCAGCCTGTATGATACAGAGTACAGTCAGCAGCCTGTATAATACAGAGTACAGTCAGCAGCCTGCATGATACAGAGTACAGTCAGCAGCCTGTATGATACAGAGTACAGTCAGCAGCCTGTATAATACAGAGTACAGTCAGCAGCCTGCATGATACAGAGTACAGTCAGCAGCCTGCATGATACAGAGTACAGTCAGCAGCCTGTATAATACAGAGTACAGTCAGCAGCCTGCATGATACAGAGTACAGTCAGCAGCCTGTATAATACAGAGTACAGTCAGCAGCCTGCATGATACAGAGTACAGTCAGCAGCCTGTATGATACAGAGTACAGTCAGCAGCCTGTATAATACAGAGTACAGTCAGCAGCCTGCATGATACAGAGTACAGTCAGCAGCCTGTATGATACAGAGTACAGTCAGCAGCCTGTATGATACAGAGTACAGTCAGCAGCCTGCATGATACAGAGTACAGTCAGCAGCCTGCATGATACAGAGTACAGTCAGCAGCCTGCATGATACAGAGTACAGTCAGCAGCCTGTATGATACAGAGTACAATCAGCAGCCTGTATGATACAGAGTACAGTCAGCAGCCTGCATGATACAGAGTACAGTCAGCAGCCTGCATGATACAGAGTACAGTCAGCAGCCTGTATAATACAGAGTACAGTCAGCAGCCTGCATGATACAGAGTACAGTCAGCAGCCTGTATGATACAGAGTACAGTCAGCAGCCTGTATGATACAGAGTACAGTCAGCAGCCTGTATGATACAGAGTACAGTGACAGGGCTTTAGTATTTCCATGTATGTCATGTTTTGCAGGCCTTGGATTCTCTTGGTAAGAAACCTCTGTGATCTCACCGGTTGCTGCAGTTGTCTAGTGAGGTACATACAAAAGGGAGCTTGTACTCAGTTAGTGGTCTGATAAGGGTCAAGTACAGCGGAGCTATAACCTCACTGGTCTTGGATGTGATGCCCTTATTTATGAGATGCCCAATGTAGAATGCTTTTCTTATCACTATGGATACATGATGATCAAAGTTTACATTGCTATCAACCTGTGTTCCAAAGTCTTGCACCGAGTTTGGGCTTACAGGGGGTGCTATCTATATCGTAATTAGCAGAGGCTACTTCTTTGCCAAAGGGGATAATGAGACTTTTTTTTAGTTCATGAGTTTGGCACCAACCATTTGTCTACATTAGCCATTTCTGTAATATATTTACATCATTGGGAGACTCTATAATTAAGCCCAGTTTACAGTCATCTGCAATCTTGGTAAGCACAAGTCATTTACCTTTGTCTGGTCTTCAGAGAAATAGATTCCAACTAGAAGAGGGCCCAGCACAGATCCTTGCTGTAGCCTGCTGATAACTGGTCTACTGATGTAGGTGGAGTTCCCATCTTTGACAGTGTGTGTTCTGTTAGTGAGCCAATTTGCTACCAATCTAGTAATGTATGGGTTAATCCCAAGATGGGAGAGTTTCTCTGTGATACCTGAATGGGGGATTGTGTCAAAAGCCTTGGCTAAATTGAGATAGGCAGTATGTACAATTTTGCCCCCATCCAAGGCTTAGGTGATATTCTCAAAGAAGTCCACCAGGTTTAATAAGCAAGATCTACCCCTGACGAAGCTAAAGTAGGTTGGGTCCAGAGTTTGAAGGTTGCCTATGTCCTTGGGGATAAGGTCCATGACTACTCTATCATCGTACTTGGCACACAGCTCTAGATATCATGCACATACTCACTTTCTACATGAGATTTGTCTTGATATAGTTTAAATAACATTAGCTGATAGTATTTTACAGATGTTTATTTTTATTATACTCTTCCATTCTCTCACCAAACTTAATTCTGAATTACTTACTACTCCTGGGCTGACAGTGAAAAGGGTCAGAAGTGATCAGTGCTTTTTCCTGGTAAACAAATGTTAAATATTTCAATAACTAGCTAACTAAGTGAAAAATACATTTCCCTACTTATTGTGGCAAGAGCTGATTGTGAGATAACTTCTAGTCTGTGAGGACAACAGGGGCATTTCTAACTTTTCCTTTTTTGACATCTGTGACTGAAGAGGTGTCACAACATTTTTTGTAGTAGAAACTGCAATGATGCATTAAGATTACTCTTGCTTTAATGCAGAAACTGACTGAGAAAGCAGTGATTTTATGTGCTAGATCACCACAAAACCTCAAGCCCTGGTGTGTTGCACACAAACATACATCTCACATGCATATATATATCTCCTTCTGCAGACCTACTGCCTTCTGAATATCTACAGATATTATCCAAGGCCATAGCCTATCCTATTTCTATATTGATAAATAGATCAATTACTGAAGGTTACATTCCCACCATAGGGAAAGTCTCCCACATAATACCCCTACATAAAGGAGGACATTCCACAGAAATATCAAACTATCGCCCCATTGCCCTACTTTCTCCCCTAGCTAAAATTATGGAGAAGTGTA
>NC_056747.1:1265436455-1265483955 GCF_019279795.1 Protopterus annectens | reverse complement strand
GAACAATCTGCAAGCAGCACGCACACACAAAAAGGGAAGGCGGGGGAGTTTCTCGGTGTTTGCCCCAGATCTGTCACTTTGGCGGTGTTGCTCATAAAAAAGCACCCTCCCCATACGGCCGTGGGCCAGCGGCGTCCAGAAGCAGAGACATTCTCCGTAGCAGCCATGATGAGGTCCTCCCTCCCTCGCTGCTAGCTGGGCTCGCCGCGGTACTGTGTGGCTTTGTGAGCGAGGCTGGAGTGCGCACACCGTGCTAGCAGCTGCGTGTGCGGACCACATCCTGCTGACAGCGCTCGGGCGGGCGAGCGCGCTCAATGATGCGGCCCTCGTGTTGCCGGCGGTCGGCGGGGCCACATCCCCGTTCCGCCGCGGGAGCCGTGTTCTTATGACGGCTGGAACGGAGGAACGAGAGCTGTAACGATTTCTGCATCACGACCAGCCCATGGAATTATGAAGGAGATGGTTGGAGGCTGCTGCGTGTGCTCCGACGAGAGGGGATGGGCAGAGAACCCGCTCGTGTACTGCGATGGGCACGGCTGTAGCGTGGCAGTGCATCAAGGTAAGGGGCAGCAGCAACACCGGCTAGGGCAGTTACTGTAGCTAAGACCAGCTTGTCACACAGGCACCCTGTCGCAGCAGCTACGCTCCATCCCTCCTCATCTATTGTCTGATGCGCAACACACGGAGGCAGGAGCACAGAGAACTCAAGGGCTAGAGTCATGGGATTTAATTTGTTTCTTTTGATATTTTCCACACGTGATCTACCCCCCATCTGTCCATCCATCATTCCGTTAATGAATCATCTCATTAGTACACCGGGTTGTGTGGTACCCTCCCATCTGCGTGGGGCTATTGCATTTGTCACATTCAGCCTTTTTTTAGGTTACGTGTTAATAGGTTTGCGTGTTTTCTTCCAGAATGATGATGGTATGTTTTCATCACTGGTCCACCTTCAAGTTTAGAGGAAAGCCCCTTCCCGATCCCAGCCGTTTCTTAGGGGAATGGTAGTCGCATGTTATGTAAACATAGCGGTGCTATTCTCTGATAGAATAATTTATTCAGGACCATAAGTGCAGGTGTAACCCCCCCCCCGAAGAAACACACACACAAAAACAAAGCCACCACATTCAGAGTATTCAGAGACGGAGACACCTGACACTTTCCCAGTGCTGCTGTTGCTGCTGGTTTATTTAGAAACTGCAGGATTAGCAAAGTAAATTTCACTGTCACAAGCCATTTACTAACTGACGTCAGAACTGTCAGAATCAGAAATCCTTGTAAAGTTCATTTGTTGTAGAGGACACTTTAAGTTGCGAAAGCATGATTTTTTTCTACAGACTACTGATTAGCTAAATTTGGGCATTGGTTTTCCAAAGAATGTGTGTTTCATCTGTAAATGTGTCTCCCTGGTAGCTGAGTTAAGGCAGTTTATAGTACTTATGAAAGAGGTAGTTGACCTATTTTTCTGTAATGGAAGGAGAGAGTTCCGTATTAAAAAGCAGGATGCCAAGATCTGCAGTAATAAAGATTAGTGAGGTCAATGTTCATATGTTCCCAGTGTTTGTAACATTTAAAACAGAGCTTCATTTCTTGCTTTGACAAGTGGGTAGTAAATTATGAAAAGTTTGCCCTTCTAATGGCAGTAAAAATCTTTCACGCTGCTTGCATTATTATGTTGGAAATCTTGTCTGGCCTTTCTGGTAATTGTTTCAGCCGTTAGTTGACTGACAAGTCAAAGTGATGAAACGAAACTCACCTTGACGTTTATTGTTGTGACTTTGATGCTACTTTTAGGTATGTCATTTCAAACAACGCTTGAATAAAAAATGCCCTTGATTTGTGCGCTTCAGAGGGGAAAAAAAAGCATTTTAGCTCAGTGCCTTGCATTGGAATTATTTTAGGTAACGGTCTGCAGTATATGTTAATGATTACATAGGAGTATATGATTCAAATGCACTCACAACTTCCTGTTAAGCACTGACATGTGACCAAAATATGTGACACATTGTTGCTATGAGACTTGGTTGTAGTGGTAAATTATTTATGCTTACACACTTTGACACGTACTTTACAGAGGAGAGCTAGAACTCGTGTACTGTACTTGAGCAGTGTATTTGTCTGAGTTGTGTAGATGCATATAATTTTCAAATGTATTACTCATAAAAGATTCTAAAATATTAACAAGTGTACTGCTGAAGTTGCTGTTCTTAACCATAGTTACAGTGTTTTGCATATGTGCTGCTGGAATTACTTTAAACAGGGTAGGGTAGGAATAACATTTGGGTATTAGCACTATTCTTGTATGCCACTTTCCTTGATAAGCTGTAGGAAGGTGAAGGTGTTGCCTCCCATGGACGCATGTTTGTTGTGTTGTTACCCGTGCACAAGAACGAAAATAAATCTGTTGCATCTGTAGTATCTTATAAATATCACTGTTATTAATTTATTCACATGCTTTAATTTCTCGGGTTGGTCGACATAATTATCCAGGTTTGCCTTGTTTTCTTGTATACAGTATGCTATATTTATTTGTTTTCCTGAGTAGGACTCTTTGCTTGACAGTTGTGTGTATTCAGCAGTTACCTGGCAGCATACAGTATCAAGGTGTAAATGTGAGTTAGCAGACATATAAATGACTAGAATGGAACAGCAGAGTGCAAAGATTTTGATTTGTTAGCAATTCAAGTCTTGTAGTCTGCTGTGGATGAGAGGTCATGCATAGGGGTATTCTGGGGTTGGCAGATTTATGTGCTTATGTGAGACATTGACAGTATAACCCAGAAGCAGCAATGTAATACATTGTGGAAACCTCATGATAGTGTGATACCATTCTGTTTTATTTTCTGAATACTGGTAGTTGTCATAGAGCAGCAAGTTCAATACCTGTATGAGTATGGAGTTCTCAAAACACGTTAAAAGCATTTATACCTAATGCAGTGTAATGACTTCGTACTGTAAACCACCCACTCTGTACCTGCAAGCATTCAACATTTTTAAACACACTCAACCTGTCACACTTACGGAGTTTAAACAAAATCATGTCAGTGGATGCAGCTAAAAAGTCATGCTGGCCTGCTAGGTACAGAACATTGACATTAGATTCCTAGAGTGAGTATAAGTGTGCATTTTTTAAAAATGTTTAAAGCAGCACTCATGGTGATATTTTCGAATAAACTTAGCAATGATGGACTCAGAATATATTACCACCATGTAGTTTATGAACAACACAGCTAGGACACACCAAGAGCACTTGCAAAGAAATGTCACACTATGAACACTGGTTTCCATTACTTCACATTATTTCTTACAGTGTACTGATTATATGGATTAAGAGATTGTAAGGTTTTTATATTTTATTTGTTTTTGACAGTCTGTAATAAAGTTATGACTTAATTTCTTTCTCTGGTCATTACTTATAAAATGTAACATCTTAAATGAGTTACTACTGCACTTACAACCAGAAGGCTAACTATTATTTGTTGTGTTACTTATGATGACATACATAATCTGTTATAATGCATATAAATCCTTACTTTTGTCTTTCAAATAATACAGTTCCTCCCACTGAACTGGGAGCTCCACAAGAGGCACTGGAGGGCTTGTAAGCAGATTTTGGGTTAAAGGTTTGGTGTTCTGATGTTAGTACATGCAAAGATGTTCAGTAAACACCTGCAGTCCATTGTGATGTGTATCGTTGCAGTTAGTCTCAGTGCACTTTCAGATTTAAAAATATGTAGCTTCATCTTGAGTGGATATAGAAAAAGGCCTTGTGGTACAGCTGTAAAATAAACTGCAGCAGTGATGTCTCAGCTAATGCTTGATAGAAAAATGATGGTACTGCTGGAAAGTAAAAGGTTTGTAGTATATAACGTAGTGTTCAGGTAGACAAAATCAAACATTACTTATCCGTTGCATTAACTGTGTCAGGCTGGCTGTTATTACTGTTCTCTCTACAAAGCTACTGTACTTCAAAAACTGTTGGCAGTTAATGCCTGAAAAGAAAAACAGGTGGCACATATACAGACTTCTCCATGGAGATCTATGTCTAGCCTTTTTAACCATGAAAGATCCAACCCTCTGACTTCCTATCCCTTTATAGAATAAGTGGCACCTCAAATACCCAGTTAAAGGAGTTAATCCTTCATCTACACCTTAATAAGACACATTGGCATGACAGATTCATATCCCAGTGTATCCCTTACCTCCATACCTCTCAGCTGTACAGATTTTTGCAAAATGTCCAGATTTTGCCTCATATTTATGGTCAATTTTTCATAAAATTTTTTTTCTGGCAAATTGCTGGGAAATCATTAAAGACTGAAGTTAAAAAAAATTACAGATATTTGAGTTTCAGACTTCATACCCTTCAGAAAATTCATGCTAATGCAAAACCTGTTATTCTATCAACTTTCTAAGCTTGTAACAGCAGTATTTAAAAATTGTCCCTATTTTTGGGCCTTTGTCCCACTTTTATTAATGGCTTTGTCCAGATTTCTTACTTTAAGATGTTGAGAGGTATGCTCACCTCTGGAACAAACTTCTACTACATGTTAAGCAGAGTAGCACCTTTGCCACCTTCAAGGTTAACCTGGATAATTGGATGTTAGCCTTAAATTCTCCCCTGGTCTATCTTGATTTGCCCTCCTTGAGGCTGAAGGGAACTTCTGAATGGGTTGTAGCTAGGCTTGTTATGGTCTGCACGTGGATTCTCTAGGCTTTACCTATAAACCTAAAGCTCTGGTAGCACTAAACCAGGAGTGAAAAACACAAAAAGATAAAAAACAGGTTTAGAAAGGAAGAATGTCCATGCCTACCTCACAGACATGTATGTTGCATGCTCATGGCTCTGATTGCTATGATTTAGGCATAGAGCTATGATTTTTTTACCTTAAATTTAGCCTTACTACTACTAGATTTATTGATTTTCGTCATAAAGATAAATCTGCTGTAGGTTATATACATTCCTGAATATGTGAAATAAAACTTTGTAAAGATTTCTTATCACTAACTGTATGGACTGTAAAATATGAAGGCAATGTATTCCAAAAAATAAGAAAGTACTCCTCCTTTTGGTTCTCTGATATGATTTTTAAAGGCCTGCTCTATAATTTTAATGGCAAAAGTTGAGAAGTATGTATATAGTGAACAAAATATCTGTTTTGCATGTTTCAGTGTTGCCAGGTATTTTCTGCCACATCCTGAGCTTTACTGTTGAGGTTGCAGACAGCTTCTGGCAGTGTTAACTAATAGCCATGCTATTACTGGTGTTGGGATGTATGTTTGTATGAAAACTTGTCATAATAGTACATCTTCAAAAGAGAGAGAGAGAGAGACAGAGAGACTCTTACATCAGAAAAATGATTTGGCTTACCCTTTTCTTTTCATCTTTCCAATGGCATGTTTTTTTTCAACTAGTACCTATACCCTTTAGTGCATAGCAACACTGTTTTTGCGTTTAAACAGTTTTGACATCAGTGGCTCACACCAAAGCAAGCCATTGTCATTTCTTGCAGTGAGAACGTATACTGTAAGTGGTCACCTTCACAAAGTGCCGAAATGTGCAATTTGTATAAGTGCAAACAGTGTGGAAGAGACTGAGAGTGAATTTACTCAGTGCTGTGGTCTATCACTTTTTGAGTACTGTGGAGATTCAATCATTTCATAAAGTTATACTGTGTTTCTTCAGAGAATACTATTACACCAGTATAACTGGTTGATAGGATCCCTAGCACTGGGCCCTCTCGGACAGTGGGCAGGCTGATAAGAAATTGTGACAGAATGCCGTACATCACTTCTATTTTAAATCCTGCCCTGTTCTTTGAATGAAAGCTGATTGTAGAGTTTAGTAAATGCATAAATGTAGGACCAAATTGCAGCTTCATATGGACTTTGAGTAGAAATGATGTTGTAAAAAATGGCTTATGAATTGGTGGTTAATTTTGTGAGTAGCTTTTTTATGATCCCTGACAATGTCTTAACTAATTTGCCATAGCAGAATGTGATGTAGTATGCTAACTATTTTGCTAATGTCTGTTTTCTTACTGGAAGCTCTCGTGTATTTTTGAATAAAAGATACAAAGAATTAGTCCATTTGTTTCAGGGATGATACCTGTTAATATAATATATGAATTGTCTGCAGACCCATGTAGAGTGTATAGCAAGTTATGTCTTTTGTTCCACTATTTGGTAAAGAAAGTTATCATTACTGTCTGATTCAGTGGAATAACTGAGGTTAGTTTAAGAATGAAGTTTGGGTTGTTGTTTATTCTGAAGAATCTGTGAGATGAAGTATGTCTTTTTAGATATTAAGACCCACAGCTCAGAAATTATTCTGGTAGAGGTTCTAGACACAGAAAAGAACATTTTCCAGGGAAGGAACTTCAGATCTATTGTAGGAGTTGTTTCAAAATCTGCAGTATAATTTTTTTTCTGTGATGGTGCTGAAATTTGAGGAGGTTATAAATTCAACACTCTCTTGAGAAAGAGTTTAAAGGATTGGAAGAAACAGGTGTTGATCTAGTATAATAGAAAAGAATGGCTAAAATGTGAATATGTCTGCTAGCTCACACAGGAACATCTCGAACGTTTGGATATAGGGGCAGCTGGAAGCTGGAGACCACCATTCATGCAATCAAGTTGACAAGCATTTCTGTTTTCTTGGATATGATTTTTGATTTTTGAGTCATTGTCTAAGAACGAGTGCATGTTAACAACTGAGGAGAGATGATCTAAGCCCATGTATTTAGAGCTTTTATTTTGGAATGCACCTCTTTGCCATGCCTGTTTTCAGTACCATTGGCATTGAAACCTGCCTTGGTCATTTAGCATCTGTTAAAGTTAGATGAGCTAAAACTTGTTTGGATTTGAGTAGACCATCTGAATCAATGGGAAGGAAAAAATGACATACTTAAATGGGGTTGGACAGTTGTTGGAAGGAAATGCACTCCTCCAGTCTTTGTCATTTTGTATGTTGGAAATGAGCAGCTTGATCAAGATTACAAGTGTTTCTCTTCTGGGGTATTCAGTGACCTTTTAAATGCTAAAAGTCTCTTTCCAGTTTCCATTTATAAACAAAGTATAGTTACCCAGTGTGTGTGTCTACCATTGTGTTCTGTTTACCTGGACTAGAGTGAAAGCTGGTTCTTCATTGTTGAGTTCTGAATTCATATTGTTGCTGCAGAGGTAGTAACAGTGTGTGCCCCCGTGGATGCACCATATGACCCTGGTGTCACCTGTCTGAATTATCATGCATTCTGGGAACAGCATGCATTTGAAGCTCTCTAAAGCTAGAGCAGTTGTTGCCTGTTTTTTCTCATTGTAGATTACAATGGTGCTTTTCTTTTAGGTAATAGAAATGCAGTCCATATGTACAGTTCGAGGCATATCTTTATGCTAGTGTGAGTTGGTTGGCAAGGGAGCATAGGAAAGCCGCAGAACTAGATTTCTTTTTTTTCTCTTGCCCATCATGTGAAGTCTGGCGTTGTGGCTGGAAGAATTGTCAAATGTTATTTTTGAGAATCTGGTTTATGTTTTCAGGAACCACTGGATCTTTTTATGTGAAATTAGGTAGAGAAAACAATTATGATAAACTATATCCCTGAATACGAACAAGTACATATTCCTATCTTACACCTCCTTACTCTCGTTTTTTCACTCACTTCCTTACTTGAATCAATTTCTGTCTCCTGACTCTCTTTCTAAATACGCAATAGTACTGTTTTTTTCTCACTTCATATTGCAGTTCCTGTTTGTAGTACATTAACTTACTTTTAATTTCTCTATAAAATGGTTAAAGTTCTCTAAATATGAAATCATTGTCATAAGTTGTATCTATTCTTAACCAATGTTTTCATGTTATGTATAATTTGGTATAATTATTTAAACTGTAGATGTTTTTGTATTATTTTTGAAGGTAGTAAAATTATTGTTCTTAAAATGTTTGTGTAATACTTTGGAGCTTTTCTCCCGGCTGAAAGTGGCACATACCCAGTCAAACTTTCCCAGTAATCAAATATCAGTAAATAAATAAATAAACAAAAATAAATGAATACTCAGTGAGAATGACTTAGTAACCGGACATAGTGCTTTGCTGTTATGAATGGAGCAATTTCTTCCAATGTTTTTGAGGAACAAAAAGCTGTAACTTATGAACTGAACAGTCTGAGAAAGGAGCATAAGGGATTTGGGGTATCAGCTGGCCCACTTTGGGTAAGACACCCCTGATTTGGGCAGCTATGTCCTTTGGAAGACATGAACATGATAAATGTCTTGGAATTTTAAATTGAAAAGTATTTCCTGCCTTTCTTCTAAGTCTAACAGAAAATTATGATACTGCAACTGAAGTACATCAGTATGCTATGAAGCTATAGAAGCAGCTAAAAGTGTGTAACTCTGTATTGTGCCAATAAAGTGAAAATAAGTCCTTTGCATTATTTAAAGGCGTGGTGTGTCCTGAAAAATATCACTTTTCTGTAACTTACTTCCCATTTAGGGGTCTTAAATTGGCAATTGACAAAAGGTGTGAATCCTGTTGTAGTTTTACAGTGTCTCATGTTTGTGACTTCTGTACATCCATCCATGTAAAGAAAATGGTAATTATAACTAAACAGACATAAACATTTTACATTCCACGCAGCTCCTTTTGCCTGCAATGAAAATCTGAACAAATAACTAGGCTATGCTTCCAGATCACCCATAAAAAGAAATGGTTGCTGATAGTTGGTTTACCTGGTTAGTAAATGTATAAATAAAATCATTTGAAAATGCCCTTGGAGTTGATACTAACCTAAACAGAGAACTGAAAACTAATAATGATTGCAGCCTGTGTAAAGAAGCTCTGTTAAGTTAAAACATATGATTATTTTTCTTAAAAGACAGTGATTGGTATGAATCTTGTAGAATGTAAAATATATAACATGTCCAAAATGTGAATAATGTTGAGCATATGGTTGTTTTCAATAGAAATAAAGTAAAATTGTTTGAAACTAATGGGACTTTACAAGTTAGCATACTTTTGCAGTATCTTCACCTAAAAAAATGTATTACCTTAGTTGGACAAAAGCTTGTTGTTGTTGAAGATTGTAACTTCCCCTCACAGTTATGAGTTAGTGGAAGCAGGAAAAGCATCACCCATATGAAAAATAAACAAGAAATACTGCCTGAGACTATTTTAAGTAAAGAGACACAGTTGCTGTAAAAGAAGACGTTGCCTTACTTTTGAACTGCTCAGGTGGCTTGCATTTCTGGACAGCGCTCAAATCAGTTTCTGTTTTGCCTTTGGAAATTACACAACTACTTTTTTGACTTCTCTGTCAGAGCAACTTAAAATTATATTTATCTCTTTACCTACTGATAGAGGCTGATCCAGATAAGTTAATAGTTCTTCTTCCTCTTCTTTATACAGAATATCTGTTTAAACAATCCTGTTTTATGTTAACTATTTGAAATGTTGGGACCTGCTTGAGAGAATCTGAAATATGGAGAATGGATGGCTGAATGACAGGACTTACATTTACTGAGACTGAGATACCATTTCTTGGAATATTCCCTTTTCTCTGAGGTATGGTAGTCTCAGAGTTAATATATATATATATATATATATATATATATATATATATATATATATATATATGGGTTCATGTTACACTGTCGACAACTGACTACATCGACAACGAGCCCTGTGTCATGAAATACACGAAATTTCAAAGCATCGAAACAGCACATAACCGACAACCACGTAATCGACGCTGACACAGCCGACAGCCAGTTAGTCGACAAATATATAACGCAGAGGAAAACACTACGGAATACCCACCACACACTACTGTTGTACTGTTAACTATCACAGTAAACATATTTGTGCAGTGTAGCCAACGGAAATACATCGGAGCAGTAAATAGGAGGTGTATGCGTAGTGCACCCAACAGAAAATAGAGGAATCCCAACAACAAATGAATGAATCCCCAACCACATAAATACTCGCGTTGCTACGTACGAGTTGTGCATAGCACCGAAGACACTAGCGCATTCAGAAACCGTTATGGCAACCACAGGAGATGTTACACCTGGACTGTTAGGGTCTATCTATAACACAATATGTACCCAACAAATGAAGCCCATGTTAGTGGTAGATAACTACCTGTACCACCTGGAACGGACAAGGGCAACTAAACGATACTGGGCGTGCAAGTACAAATGCACAGGACACTGCAGGGGTAGAGCAGTCACACTATCCCTGCCTGACGGTGAAAAGCTACTTAAATCCGTCGCTCACACACATGGTGCAGATGCAGGGGAGGTAGAGCGGTACATTGTTTGTAGGGAAGTGAAAGTAAGAGCAAGCATGAGTAGGGATTTACCGTCAGTTGTGGTTGACGATGCCCTAGCATCGACATCCTTAGCTGCCGTCCACTCTGTACCTGCGAGATCGGCACTGTTACAACAGGTGCATCGTGTTAGGTGCATGCAAGACAGTCACAGTACTGTACGTGAGCTAACACTAGATACCATTAACTTTAGCGATTTCAAATTAAAATCAGGAATATTCATACATAAATGCATGAAAGATAAATTGAGTGGAACTACAGTAGTAGTGTTCACAACATTGGATAATCTACGTGACCTAAGTAGCTCTACCATATGGCTCATGGATGGCACATTTTTTAGTAAAGGCGTTACGATACGTCAGTTATATACCGTCCATGGTACCCTTAAGCACGGTGACAACATGAGGTCAGCACCCTTAGTGTATGCATTCATGTCGAAGAAATCTCTAAAGGCATACAACTACCTATGGAACAGCATCTTCTGTCTTCTCACAACACAAGGTATGGACATGACAGTCCAATACATACTCTCTGACTTTGAGGTAGCCGCACTGAAAAGCATACGGACAAACTTCCATGATGTGCGTTCCAAAGGATGTCTCTTCCACTTTGGGCAAAATATCTGGCATAAGGTTCAGTCGTTAGGTTTGTCCTCTATATATAACAAGTCACAAGATGTACAGTTGGCTGTGAAATCCCTAGTTGCCCTAGCATTCCTACCAGAAGTGAAAGTTAAAACAACCTTCGAAGAACTTAAAGTTGGTTTCCCCAGTGAGATGCACGAGTTACTTCAATATTTTGGTGATTGGTATGTGTACGGAAGAAAACGGATATTTAAAACAAGATTGACATCTGCTTTACGATTTCCCCCTCTATTTCCAATCACGTTCTGGAACGTGTATGAACTGAATGAATTGGGTCTACCGCGCACGCAAAACAGAGTGGAGGCGTGGCATCGCCGATTGAAGTGTCTACTTCGTGATCGGGGCACCGACCTGGGTTATCTGTTACAAATCTTAACCCATGAACAGAACAGGGTTGACGAACTACGGGTACGGATGTCTACGGGTTTCCCCTCATCACCTAAACGGAGGAAGCTTATCCAACGCCAGAAGAGGTTCGAGAAATTGATTGGGAATATGGAGAATTACACTGATGTCGAGTTCGTTCGGTGTGTGGCTACCCTTCTTAAAATGTGAACTCCAGCAGTATGGCATGTAATTTCTAAGTTATAGCATGTAATGTCAGAGTTAGGGTGTCGGACACACCTATACTACACGTATGGTGGCTACCATAACGACTTATATTTATTTCAACATTTAGCAGCACTAATATCCTCACGAAAAGAGTGACGGTTTATTTACGTTCGCTATCATGCACAGATATATTTACTATGATAGTCGGCAGCACTTTGTTACTGTGTTGTGCATATGCTGCACTTTGTTAGTGTGTTGCGGATATGCTGCACTTTGTCTATATATATATGAGTGAGGTACTTGTCGGTTAAGTGGCTGTCGGCTGAGTCAGCGTCGATTACGTGGTTGTCGGTTATGTGCTGTTTCGATGCTTTGAAATTTCGTGTATTTCGTGACACAGGGCTCGTTGTCGATGTAGTCAGTTGTCGACAGTGTAACATGAACCCATATATATATATATATATATATATATATATCTGACATCTCAGATGCTCAGGTAAGAGCTGCCCTCTCCAAAGCAAAAAACACAGCATCAATGGGACCAGACGGTGTCCCGGGCTGCGTCCTACATGAACTCCAAGAAGAGCTAAACCCAAACATTAAACTACTGTTCAGTCTCAGCCTTACTACAGGATATGTACCCAAAGAGTGGCGTACAGCAACAGTAGTCCCTCTCCACAAAGGTGGTGCCTCAACAGATCCTGGAAACTATCGCCCCATAAGCCTGACTAGCTTGGTCTGCAAAGCTATGGAAAGGATCATCATGGACCTCATAAATAAAGATATTGGGGACCTACAGACACTGGATCCTACCCAGTTCGGCTTTGTTAAGGGCAGATCCTGCCTCTTAAACCTGGTTGATTTCTTTGAAACAGTCACCAAGGCCATTGACGAGGGGAAGGTGGTCCACACAGCCTACCTGGACCTCGCAAAAGCCTTTAATACAATACCTCACTCGGGCATTATAGATAAGCTCACCAGCTTAAATATAAACCCCCTATGTCACTAGATGGGTTGCAAACTGGCTCAAGGACAGAACCCACATGGTCAAAATTGCTGGAGCCATGTCAGACTCCAAACCAGTTACAAGTAGAGTCCCACAAGGCTCAGTCCTGGGACCTCTCTTGTTCGGTATATATTTCTCGGAGGTACAGGCCAACACGGAAGGACTGTGGCTGACCAAGTTTGCAGATGACTGCAAACTGGGCGCCATAATCGACTCTCCAGCCGACACAAGCATCCTCTAAAAGGGCCTCATAGAAACAGACAACTGGTGCCAGAGCCATGGCCTCAAGCTAAACGCCAAAAAGTGTATAGTCATCCCCTTTGGCAAAAACAAAGTGCCCACAAATTACCACATAGGTGGTAATCCATTAAGTACAGAAGAAGTAATTAGGGACCTGAGGACCAAGTTGATAGCAATCTCTCATTTGACAACCACGTGGCCAAAGTGGTTAGAAAAACATTTTATATAGCCCACCTAATAATGAAGGGATTCACATCTAGATCAGAGGAGGTCATTGTGCCTCTTTCCTCATCCCTCATCAGGCCCATAATTGAGTACAATGCCCCTTTTGGGATGTACCTTACCAGACACCTGCAGCAACTGGAAAGACCCCAAAAGTACCTCACCAAGAAGATCAAAGGGCTCAAACAGATGCCATATGCTGCCCGGTTAAAGAAACTCCAGCTCTACTCAGTGGCATACCACCTGTTCAGAGGCAATCTGTGCCTGGCGTATAAAGCCATGTCCAACCCAGAATTAATGGACATGCTGCACCTCAGAAAACCCAAATCCCATTAAGCTACGTGCTCGAGAGACTTGAACCTCAGCACTGAAATAAATAGGACATGCTGGAGGGACAGATTCATAACCCAGTGGCTCCCTTCACTCTGGAATAAAATCCCAGTCCAGGTTAGGCAGAGTCCCTCATTGACTCTCTTCAAGAGGAATCTTGATGAGTGGATGGGAGATCATAGGTTTACCCCGGGTATCACTTCTGTGTCACTGTTAGACAGAGGCACAGTATACTAACCTCGAAAAAGGGCATAAAAAAATTAATTTAAAATGGGTGGCGAAAGCCAAACACACTCTGGCTAGGCTTATAAATGCCCTAGGGCAGATAGCCTAGTATGAACCTATGAACCTATATGTTTGGTGGTGTGGGAGGGCTTGCACTCTTGTAAAAAGAAGTTTTAAAGAGAAGAGTAACTTTCAAGATTCACACTTCTCTGGGTTTTGGTCTTTTTTTCCCACTTTTTGTCACTAGGAATTTCGAGTGCTGACATTTCAGTAGGGAACCCTATTTTATATTTTATTTTTTCCTTGTACAAGTTTAAAGCTATTTGTATACTTGGTTTTACCAGGTACAAAATGGATGGTAATTTGTTTGTTTGTTAATTAATTTATTTTTTTATTATTTGCTGAAGGGGATGTGCATCAGAATGGTACACCAATAACTGCTGGATTTTGTCTTTTAAAAAGTTAATGTCTAAGTTATTGCTACTATTGACATATTTTAAAGTTAAACAGTAATTGATTTTGGTATTCTAGTTAATTACATGGAGACAACATTGCCATAAAAATAAGGAAGAAGATGGTTGTACTACAGAGATATGAGAGTGATTTGTTTCCTCACTTATTTAACTGTGTACTTCATACAATATTTGTATAATATTTCAGTTTTTTTTTTGCTTTGGATTAAAGTGCTCAACTGTTTTTTGAATAAACACATTTAATTTGGTTTTCAGCTTCACCTGAGTGATTAATCCTTTTGTGCTGGGGATCAGTAGCCTGCTGCTACCATTGAGCATATTTTGTGAGGTGAAGCTGTACCACTTGTGCTATCGTACTCCCGACACAGGCCATGGTATGCCATTAGGTGTGGTCTAGGTGAGTTCCATCCTGTGAGGCAGTGACACTACCAAAGCCCTACCCAGCCAACATTTGTATCTTTTGTCTCCTTTGGAGTTACAAAAACTGCCCGCCTCTTTGCCTCCCTCACAAACAGAAGTGAGCAGGCAGCCAGGGAACAATAGCATACAGAGGCTTTATTCTTCTATGCAGCAGATTAGGTGGATCAGTATCTCCTTTGCAGTGTCAGTGGTGCAACAGGTAACACACTTGCCTTTGGTGAAGAAAGTTGTCCCACCCCAGGTAGAAGGGTTGCTGACACTGCAGTGCAGCATAAGTGGGTGCTACACTCCTTAGTGTGTCATCATTCAGATGAGACGTCAAATCAAGGTTCCATCTGCTTGAATTGGTGGTAGCTGAAACAGATGTAATAGATCCCACATACCTTTCAAACAGGGTGGGGGGATTCTTTTTTTAAATTCGTAATATACATTATATACAAATTTATGCAAATTATTTACAATTATTTACAACTGGTTTATGTATTTTCCTCTATTTGTACTCTTTCAATCTCCCACTTTTCTCATAACCAAAAATCATATATTTTTCAAGATTTCTGACAATATTAATTTTCCATTAAATCTTATTTCATTCATTACAAATAGTCCACATTATGCAAACAACTTTTTGTCCCATTTATCCACATCTTTTTGTTTTCCATTTTTATAGTACCCATATTCTATCATATCTATATTTACATTTCATACGCTTTTAATCCCTTTATACATTCCTTTTCACATATTTTATAACATAATTGGCTCATTCTTTCACACTGCAAAAACACATGTTCCGTAGTTTCCATTTCTCCACAATATGTACAAACTCTTTCTCCTATCTTCTTATATGGCATATTTGCCTTTACTGCAAGCTTGTGTATGGATAATCTCCATAAAAAATCTGTATAGTCAAAACATTTTTCACATCTATTCATTCTTGCTTTTATATCTCTTATTTTTCTTTCTTCTAAATGCTTCCATGGAAAAATATAATAAAATGTATTCATTATATTTTCATACTATTTCTTTCTATTTGTTCTATATTATTTATATCAGTTTTCCATAACAATATTTTCTCTTGATATATTCTCATTTCTGTATTTATCATTTAAGTTTCTCCCAAATATCGCTATAGTTTTTTCTGTCTACTACCAATTTTTTCACTGTTTCTTTTATCTGTCAGTATGTTATACAAATTCAGTGATGTTATGTGCGCAATTGGATTTCTTTTTTTGAAACTAAGAATTCCTTTTTTAATTGGGTTTAATCATGATCCCCATATAAATGTAAACCACATGGACAGTAATTATTTTTCAAATTCAATTGGCATCATAAACACACTTGTTAAATGCGATATTTTACCCAATAACATTTAATTTAAGTAAGTATGCTTTTTTATATGTATGTTTGAATGTACTCCAAAACATACACATATGTCTTATTTTATGTATCGTGTTCTTCCACTGTATTAATCTCTGTTGTTCATTACCAAAGTTTATTCCCAAAATATCTGTTGTTTCTTTATTAATAGGTTCATAGGTTCATAATTAAATTGGAATATCCTGTTTTACCTGAAAATCGTATAGGGCCAAGAAGAGCCCATTTTCAATGGAGGCCCGGAGAGAAAAGCTCCATAATAATTGCAAGTTACATTTCACATGTTACAAAAGGACATAGTTCATACAGCTAATTAAACATTTACAGATAAGCTTCATGCTATTTGCAATTGGCTTGTCACAATGTTACAAAAATGAAAGACATAATTCAATACAGAAATTTCAACATTTACATAAAGTGAAATATTTTTGTTATAAACAAAATATCTGTTATTTAACATTTCAAACTATATAGCTACTAGCCGTTAGTAGGTTAGGAAAATATTATGCATGGAGAGGGTAATAGTATATTTCAGATTGGAGAGTATAGTACAATAGATATTAGAGAGAAAATTAGTTTTTGGTAGGGGAGGGATTTTTTTGGGTTGAATGAAGTAATAGTAAAGGTAGTTGGATGAGTCAGTGCAAGGTGGAATGGGGGGGGTTAAGTTGGAGCGTGGCAAGGGCATTCCCATTTGGAAGAAAGATGACAGAGTAGCTGAGATTTGAAATTTGTATGGTTAGGTAGGTTGTGTAGGTGTGTGGGGAGAGAGTTCCACTGTTTAGCTAAGGAGTGGGACAGCAGTAGATGGCGAGGAGGTTGTGCAGATTTGTGGACCTGAAGGAGATTTTTGTTTTTGGATCTGAGTGAGCAGTTGGGAATGTAAGGTTTTAAGGAAGTAGCAAGAGCTGGGAAGTTGGCAGGTTTAAAGATGAGCTTGTGGACAATGGTGAGTTGTAGGTAACTGAGGTAGATGGGTAGTTCAAGCCAGTTGAGGGTGAGGATGGAGTGGCAGTGGTGGGAAGAGTTTTTTGAATTGGTTGCAAATTTGGAGATCTTGTGGTAGCAGGATTCAAGTTTGGACCGAAGGCCAAGATGGAGATTGGTGAAAGAGGGGCACCATACATAAGGGAGGGGAGTAGGAAGGTGGATGCAAGAGTTTGACGGGTAGAGGGGCTTAGGAATCAGTTGTGCCTGTAGAGGAGACCTAACTTTTGGATGATTTTCTTGATTGCGGAGCGGATCTGGGTATCAGATTTTAGTTCTTCATCAGTAATGATGCCAAAAAGCTTGGTGTTGGGAACGATTTCAAGGAGGGTGTTGTTTTGGCTCTGTATGCTGAATATGGATTTGTCAATGGAGTTTTTGATAGAGGGAAAAACATTAGTTTGGTTTTATTTGCATTTAGTGTCAGATGGTTAGCCTGCATCCAGGTTTCTGTTTTGGAGAAGGCTAGTTGGGTTTTTGCTAGGAGCTCGGAGGGGGAGAAGGCTGAGCAGATGATTGTTGAGTCATCTGCATATTGGATGATAGATGAGTCTGGGATGGATTGGTGAAAGTTGTTAATGAATAGGTTGAAGAGAAGAGGGCCAAGAACAGAACCTTGTGGGACACCTGTGACTGTGGGAAGGAAGGGGGAGGTTGAAGTTTTCCATTGGACAGCTTGTTGTGGTTGGACAAGTAGCTGGAAACCCAGGTAATGGTGGTGGGAGAGAGGTGTAGGGTGGAGAGTTGGGATATAAGAAGGGTGTGCGAGATGGTGTCAGAGGCCTTTGACAGATCCAGGAACAATGTTGATACAAACTTGCCTGAGTCTTGTTCAAGGTTTATGGTTTCAAGAAAGGAAAGAAGGGCAGTCATGGTACTGTGGCCAGGGTGGAAGTCGTGTTGGGTAGGGAAGAGGAGATTGTTTAGTGTTAGGTGTGCCATGAGTTGTGCTTGTATTGTTTCTCTTGTAGTTTAGAATACTAAATCATCTGCGAAGGAAAACGTTACTGGAATTTGAATTTCTCCTGCTGTGCAGTATTTAGCTTCTTTTAATGTTACGCTTACTTCATTAATAATTGCATTCATTATTAATGCAAACAATATAACACTTCCTGGACATCCCTGTTTTATACCACTTTTTCTTTCTATTTTCTCACTCGGCCAGCCATTAACCACTAACTTTATTTTGTTTTTGTTATACACTGAAACCAAAATAGTAATTATTTTCTTACTTATATATTTTTTAAAATCTCCCATACAACTTCATGTTGTATCTTATCAAACACTTTACTTACATTCCCTATTAAAATTTTAGATTCTGCTTTTCTCACTGTAACATTCTGTACTATTTCCCTTATAATCTTTAAAAGTTCTTGACCCTCTATCCCTTTTATTCCAAACATTGTTTCATTCAATAACTTACTTACTTTATTTTCAATTCTGTTTTGTATTACCTTCATAAATATCAGTTCTTTATATTTCTTTCCTCTCCTTTCTTCCATATGAACTTCATTGCACCCATACATATTCTTTCATCTTCTATTTTTTCTCTAACCATTCATTGAAGACTTCCAAAAGGCATCCTTTTTGCCATTCTTGCATATCTCTATACATCAGATATTCAGTTCCATCCAAACCTGTAGTAGCTTCTAGGTTTGCTATTTTTAAAACTCTTTTTTATTTCTGTCATAGTAACCTTTTTTTCCGTTTCCTAATTATATTTTTTAGTTAGCTTTTCAAGTTGCATTTATGTCTTCCTCTAGTTTGACAAATGTTTTCTTAATGTGGTTTCTAGTTACTTGCATTATTTCTTTTTGTGTATTGACTATATTTCCTTGCTCATCTTTAACTCCCTTATTATTCTGTTATTTTCTTTTACCATCTTACTTAGGTAAGGAGCTACTTTCTCCTTTTTCCCTTGTAAGAAATATCTTTGTTTAAATAGCATCCTTCTAATTTTTTCTGTTTCATATAATCTGTTTTTCTTTTTCTAGAAATCTTTCTTTGTTACTTATTATATCTTTAAAGCATGATCACTGATGTATTTATATTTGTAACTTTCTTGTATTCTTTTTATCTGTTGCCATTCCAAAATGTCTTTTTTATATTTTTCTTTTAAAGTTATCTACCAGCTTTTCTAGTCTTTGTAAAACATTCTCACATTTATATGATCTAACTGTAATTGAAAAATGATTTTCTTTACATAACCATCCAATTCTGCTTCATTTATTCTTTTAATACCTTTGCCTGTTTTTATATATCCTTCCTTTTTGAATCTCTATCCAGATTGCTACGTGATCTGAAAAACCTGTAATTTTTATTCCTTTATGCAATACTTTTAAACTCTCTGACACCATAAAACAATCAATTTCTGTTTTCAAATGACCCCTTTTTGTATGTCCTTTGTTTATTGTTCTATAAATACATCTTTCCACTTTAATTATTTCCAAAATGACTTTAACATCTGCTCCTTCTTTTCTCCTATGCCTTAGATCACAGTTAAAACTTCCCACCAATATTATTTACATATTGGCACTCACATAATCAATAATTTTTGTAAACATGGTCTCCCTTTGCTTCTGCAGAACATATGCATATAGTGTCACAATTCTGCATACTGAATTCTTCCATCTTATAATTACTGTTAACACTCTTCCTAGTATTAGTAATGTATAATCCAACATCTGTATAACTTTTTTACTTAAAATTGCTGTACCTGAGCATTTTTCTCCTGTATTCCATGTAACTGTACCTTCCCATAGTTTGTGTAGTTGTGCACTCTTCCTCTCCTGTTAAAACTCTTATATTTAGTAGTGTTATGATATCCATATCCAACAATCGATACCATTCTAACACCCCTAGTCTTCTTTTTACATTCTTTATACTATTCACATTTATAGATGAGATCCTCACTTTGTAGAGAAATTCTGTTAGTCTTCATCCTTTTCCTTTCTTGTTTTCTCCTGTACCTACATTTCTAAATTTGCATTTTCTGTCTTTTACCCTTTTCTCAATAGAATTCGTTTTACTTTTGATTCTTACTCACTTATCTTCTCCCTTTTCACTCAAATGGCTTATTTCTTCTTCTTTCTCGATTTCTTCCCTTAAGTATTCCTTTACTTTCACCATTCCGTCGTTCTCATGTTCCTTTTGTATTCCTTCTATGCTATCTACTATAACATCTTTTCCTTGCTCTTCCTTCTTTTCCTGTGTATGTTTTCCTTGTGCAGCATAATCCATCCATGAATGTCCTATTTTTTCACATTTTATACATTTTTGTTCACATTTGTTTTGCTTAATGGCCAGTTTTACCACAAATAAAACATTTTTGTTTTACCACAGTTATTAATTAAATGGTCACTTTTAACACACACAAAAAACATGTCTTTAGTTGTCCCCAATATTTTACCATCCCCCTCTTCCCCCACATTGATTATACTAGGCACATATACAGGTTTTTTTTGCATTTTGCATTTGCAAAATAACTCCACATTTCAATCCTGTAGTCTATAAATCTTTGTTGTCATAAATCTTCATTTTATTTATTTTATTTTTTATTTAACATTTGTTGACCGGGAATGTCCGACTAGGTTCCACAGAGCCTGTTTTCAGCGGAGGCCCGGGGAGAAATGCTCCAGATGCATGTCTTTGGAATAGTCCTTCATAATGTCCATTACATCTGTGCACATAGTATTCAAATAGACTTCTAGAATGTCTTTTTCTATCTCTGTAGGAAATTGAATATATAGTCTCTTTTTTGTCTCTCTGTTGAATACTTGTACGACGTATAAGATCCAAGGACTATCATTTTTTTGTTTTCATATTGATCTAAAAATGTCTGCGTATATTGTGCTTCTTCAAAAAAAGTCACAAAAAGAGTCCTTATTAATATAAATAAATGCTCTTACCTCTCTGAGTTCGATACCCAGCAGTGAGATAACATTATCCCATACTTCCTAACTATCAATTTCTTTTTCCATCTTGCAAAGACTCATTTCAGTTTCACTGCTCTGATAGTTTTTGATAGTCCTTCACTCACTATGACATGCTGTCATTCAGCTGTATGTTCTTTTATGCCCATGAAGCACGTTTTTCAACTCTTTATTTGTACTTCTCTATATTCATCTCCTTTTCCCTCTCTGTGATATTTCACTCATTAACTTAGCTGCATTTCCTACTGTCTGATTTTCACCCCTTCATGGGTCTATATTAGAACATTGAATGTTTAAACGTTCGACTCACTAAAGTTTGACCCTTAATGATTGAACTATTAAAACATCGAATGTTCGTAAAAAAAAAAAAAAAAAAAGAAAAACTAAAGGGTGTAAGCAGGGGGGCAAGCCCCACTGCACCCCCACACCCCCTGTTACTTAAATATACCAACTCTGAGACCGCACTACATTGTTCTGATGAAGTCTCGCATTTCTGGAGATTAAAGTGCTTAATACTTGTGTGTGTTTTTTATTTTTTTATTTTTTATTAAAATTATTTTCATCCAGTATCCTGTTGTGTATGTACCAACCTTTGCTTCCAGTTCATGATGGTTCTAATCATGGTGTAGTAATTGACAGGAATGTGGCCAGTGTTCAGCAGACATCTAGTGTACCATTTGAACGTTCACTGATTATTACTTTTTTGTCAACAGCTATGACATTGTAGAAGTGGCAAACACATTTTGGCCGATAATCATGAGTATCACTAAAGGTAAAAAACTGTTTAGTGACAAGCCAGAGGTAGTTTTTAGGAAGGGTAGGACCTGTAAGAACCTCCTTGAAATGAAAAGTGACAGTGTGTGTACTAGTAGACCCAAGGGTATGTTCAAATGTAATCATTGTAACTGCTGTCAGCACATTTTAATATACGAGTCGTTTTTCATCAAGCACAAGAAATTTGTGGTCAAAAAGCATTTTAATTGTTCATCTAAGGGGGTGGTGTATGGAGCCCTTTGTCAGTGTTGCAAAGCAATCTATATAGGAAAGATTTGTACGTTAAAAGAGAGAATTTATGAACATTTGAACGAAATCAGAAAAGAAAAGACAACAAATGCACTTTATAGGCACATTCTAGCCTTTCCTAACCATCACTTTAAGTTTGTAGTGATTGACTACTCTGAATGTGATCCAAGGGGTTTCAACACTGATGAGCATCTCAACAAAAAGGAACTTATTTGGATTTTGATGTGTGATGCTTTTACCCCCCCCCATCCCGGGCTCAATGAATGTTGTTCCATCACCCCTATTTTAAAGTTAAAAAGTTTGGAGGGGTGATAATGGGTGCACAGAAACTTACCTGTTTTTTTTCTTGCATAGTCTTGTACCAGGTCAAGTTTTTGTTCTTTAAAGTATACATTTTGCTTTTTGCAATTTTTTGTGTATATGAAGTTTGATCTTTGTTTTACATTATGACAGTGTATTAATTTATTGGTTGGTTTTAATCGCATGATGCTCAGCTTTAGTATTTATAACTTGTTTTAACTTGATACAGCAGTTCTGAAGAAGTCTTGATGCAAGACGAAAGCGCTTGACTGCTCTTATTGCTACAATAAATTCATTTCGGTGGTGGTCACTGGCTTGTGTGGTTCCTGGTCTGTGTGGTTCCTGGACCTCCATCTGTTTTTTTACTGTTTTTGGTTCTTGGTTTCTCTTTGTTGGGTATATTCAAGGTAAACCTACAGATTTTTGGTGTATTGTTTATTCATAAAATGGGTGCCAGTTTTAAACAGTTTTTAGAATATAAAACTAGGACCAAAGAGGAAGATGGTTAGGGGACTAACCCCAAAGAAGAGGATGGTTAGGGGACTAACCCCAAAGAGGAAGATGGTTAGTGGACTAACCCCTGCAGGCACTGCAGGCAATGCACATACATCAATAAGGTGAGACATTTGATGTTAGGGAACATTATGAAAACCAATATTAGGATCGAATCTGGGAATTGTGGCACTAAACGGGTGATATACCTTGCCATATGTGTTAAATATGCAAGTTACTATGCGAGCAGGGTGGAACGGGCAATGAGGAGTAGAATTTACGAACATGTATATGATATACACAACAAAAAGGAGAGTAATTCCCTATATAAACACTCCTTAGTGTGTGATGGGTTTGATAAATTTGCTTTTAGCATTTTGGATTCTGTTGCTATTGACCAGAAAGGGGGCAACTGGAAGAATGCTTTGTTGAAGAAAGAGCTGCAGTAGCAATTGAGACTGGCTGCTAATTTTCCCCCAGGTCTGAATGAAGTTATTTCTATGTCTCCTGTATTGCAGGAGAAAGCTGAGAAATGTTAGAGACCAAACTTTTTTAAAAAAAACTTAAAAAAAAAAAAAAAAAACTTTTTTAAAAAATGTTTTGTAAGCATATTCCATATATACAGTTTATTTTGTGAATTTTAATGTGTTATTAACTGTAACATTAACTGTAAGTGAAAAGTAGAGAGGGGATTTGCATTGTTAACCAGTTGTACTGCTTGGCAGGATATTTAAACAAGGTCATTCAGTGTAACTATGTATTCTGATGAAGTCTCACTTTTTTGGAGATGAAAGGGCTTAATGCGTGTTTTTTATTAAATTTATTTCCATCCAGTATCCTGTTCCAGTATGTTTTATCAGTTTACTTATTCTGTTATCGTGATGTTGGCAGAGATGATGGTGACTAGTGTAGTTTTGGTAGTGATGTATTTTGGTGTAAAAAGCAGTAATTGTGTGTTTACTTAGGGTTTAGAAGCAGATGTGAATTATTTAGCAATGTTTCAATTAATATGGATTGTTGTGTAAGGTCTTGAGTTTAGAGAGAGAAATTTGGCAGAACATAAGGTAGAGTCATCAGTGTTTTGAACTAGGGTAGCATTTTTTTCTGAAATATTTTTTATTAAAATTTTTTTTAAAAGAGAAAAAATAAAAAAATAATACATTTTCAAATGTCATACAGTAAAAGAATACAATGAATTTTAGTTTTAAAGAACAAACAAAATATAACTATTTACAATATGTACAATAAGCCCGAGACCAACAGTGTAATAAGTAAGACAAGACAATTTCTATAAAAACAATCCTAACAACAGTCTAGATAATTATGTAGATGAAGAAGTCGATTCAGTATGGACCAAAATCTTCAACCAAGGATTATTCCTTAATTTGTCTGGATATAGTCTTCTCTCTTTTACATTAATTCTTTAATTGCAACCTCAACTTACTTTCTCCCTTAAAGGACAGCATTTTTTTGTGGCAGTGTAAAACTCATTGATGAATATGTTGCAAAGTATGGGGCCTAGTATAGATCCTTATGGGACACCAATACTTACTGGCAAGAAGGTGGAGAAAACATTTTTCCATTTCTTTGTTTGTTTGAGAGGCAGTTATAGAACCATTGCAGTGGAAAGTCAGTGAGCCCTAAGGATGAGAATTTATGTAAGAGTTTCTGGTGAGAGATCATATCAAAAGCTTTTGATAGCCTCCACCACCTTCATGAACTTATGTTTCTGGCATTTCTGTGGGTGCTGACAGTATTAACCAAATTCAGCAAAGCAGTAATTGTGATGTGATGAGGTGGGAAGCCTTGTTGGTTTGAAGACAGAAGCTGGTTATTTTAGATAATTGAGAAGTTGTGCATTCATATATTTTTCTAATATTTTAATAAGGAAGATAAAATGGCAATTGGCCTATAGTTTCATTCTTCTTGTTTTTTGAACAATCTGTATTGATTATATCCTCGTGCACTAGAATAATGAATGTTCTTTTCCATAAGGAGGGGACTTTATTTTCAGATATGGTTTGATTTATCAGAATTGAAATTGGATATGCAATAGTCTCGGGTGGTACTTTAAGATACTTGTTAGGTAGATTGTCAGGGGAAGATGTATTAGGTTTTAATTTTTTGAGGTATTTTTTCATGGTATCTGTGGGAACCAGGCAGAAGGAGAAACATTAGAAATGATTTGATTTAGTAGGGACATCAAGAGCAGGTTTAGTCACCTGGTTGGTTAACAACTGTACTGTCTGTTTAACAAGGGTATTGCATTGGTTGGCTATGCTGCCATTTTGTTTCTAAATGTTTGGTGTTGGCTATGTAACTGTAATATGATACCAAGAAGAGGACCGAAACTTTGAGATGGTCAGTGTAGTTTTTATGATTTAGGCTCTTGATCTTCTTGGTGAAAAATGTTATAGCTGTTCAAGTAGACGGGAGTATAAGGAGATGAGGTGCATGGCAAAGAGAGAGGTGGTGAAGACTAAGGATAAGGCATATGAAGAGTTGTATGAAAGGTTGGACACTAAGGAGGGAGAAAAGGACCAGTACTGATTGGCTAGATAGAGGGATCGAGCTAGGAAAGATGTGCAGCAGGTAAAGGTGATAAAGGATAATGAGGGAAACATACTCACAAGTGAGGAGAGTGTGTTGAGCAGATGGAAAGAGTACTTTGAGGGGCTGATGAATGAAGAGAATGAGAGGAAGAGAAGGTTGGATGATGTGCAGATAGTGAATCATGAAGTACAATGGATTAGCAAGGAGGAAGTAAGGATAGCTATGAAGAGGATGAAGAATGGAAAGGCTGTTGGTCCAGATGACATACCTGTGGAAGCATGGAGGTGTTTAGGTGAAATGGCAGTGGAGTTTTTAACTAGATTGTTTAATGAAATCTTGGAAAGTGAGAGGATGCCTGAGGAATGGAGAAAACGTGTTTTGGTACCAATTTTTAAGAATAAGGATGATGTACAAAGCTGTAGTAACTACAGAGGGATTAAATTAATCAATCACAGCATGAAGTTATGGGAAAGAGTAGTGGAAGCTAGGTTAAGAAGGGAGGTGATGATTAGTGATCAGCAGTATGGTTTCATGCCAGGAAAGAGCACTACAGATGCGATGTTTGCTCTGAGAGTGTTGATGGAGAAGTACAGAGAAGGTCAGAAGGAGTTGCATTGTGTCTTTGTGGACTGAGAGAAAGCATATGTCAGGGTGCTTAGAGAGGAGTTGTGGTATTGTATGAGGAAGTCGGGAGTGTCAGAGAAGTATCTAAGAGGGGTACAGGATATGTACGAGGGTAGTGTGACAGTGGTGAGGTCTGCGGTGGGAGTGACGGATGCGTTTAAGGTGGAGGTGGGATTACATCAAAGATCGGCTCTGAGCCCTTTCTTATTTGCAATGGTGATGGACAGGTTGACAGACGAGATCAGACAGGAGTCCCCGTGGACTATGATGTTTGCAGATGACATTGTGATCTGTAGTGAGAGTAGGGAACAGGTGGAGAGACCCTGGAGAGGTGGAGATATGCTCTAGAGAGAAGAGGAATGAAGGTCAGCAGGACTAAGACAGAATATATGTGTGTGAATAAGAGGGAGGATAGAAGAATGGTGAAGATGCAGGAAGTAGAGGTGGTGAAGGTGGATGAGTTTAAATACTTGGGATCAACAGTTCAGAGCATTGGTGAGTGTGGAAGAGAGGTGAAAAAGAGAGTACAGGCAGGATGGAGTGGGTGGAGAAGAGTGTCAGGAGTGATTTGTGACAGACGAGTACCAGTAAGAGTGAAAGGGAAGGTCTACAAGAGGGTATTGAGACCAGCTATGTTATATGGGTTGGAGACAGTGGCATTGACAAAAAGGCAGGAGTCAGAGCTTGACGTGGCAGAGTTGAAGATGTTAAGATTTGCACTGGGTGTGACAAGGATGGACAGGATTAGGAATAAGTATATTAGAGGGTCAGCCCAGGTTGGAAGGTTTGGAGACAAAGCCAGAGAGGCAAGATTACATTGGTTTGGACATGTGCTGAGGAGGGATGCAGAGTATATTGGGAAAAAGATACTAAGGATGAAGCTGCCAGGTAACAGAAAAGAGGATGGCCTAAGATAAGGTTTATGGATGTGGTGAGAGAGGACATGCAGGTGGTTGTTGTGACAGAGCAAGATGCAGAGGATAGGAAGAAATGGAAACAGTTGATCTGCTGTGGCGACCTCTAACGGGAGCAGCCGAAAGAAGAAGAAGAGTTTTAGTCCGTGGTTATGACACTAACTATTTGTTTAGGAAAGGCCCTCTTAGTGGATCTTGGTGTCCTCTGGAAAGTTTATGATAATACCAAGTTTACAGTCATCTACAAACTCGGTCAGCCATAAACCCTTAACATTAGCATTGACCTCCAAGAAGTAAATGCCAAAAAGGAGTGGTCCAAGCACTAGGTGTGGCATACACCACTAGTGACAGGTCTTTTGGAGGAGATAAGCCACCTAACCTTATTTCCAGAGTTTTGTTTGTGAGCAAATTTGCTACCCAATGAATTACACAGAGATTAACATTTAGCTGGGAAAGTTTATCGATGATACCTCAATGTGGGATGGGGATGAACTCCTTTGCAAGGTCTAGATTAGTTGTATGTACTGATTTTCCTTAATCCATTGTTTCTGTAACCTTTTTGAAGAAATCGTCCGGGTTAAGCAGGCAGGATTTGCCCTTGACAAAACCAAACTGGCCTGGGTAAAGAGTTTCTAGGTTATCAATCTCCTTCTTTATTACTTCCATAATGAATGTCTCTTTAGTCTTACAGAAGAGGCTGGTCAGACTTATGAGTCTATAATTAGCGGGTTTGTTGATGCCCCATATGTGTGCAGGAGAATAACTGCTGAAGTCCTCCATTTGTCTGGGACAAAGCCTGTTTGGAGGATGACATTGAATAGCCTCTGCAGGGGTGTAGGGGGTTTGACAGGTCCTGTTTCAGGCTGGTGATTAGGAAGCCTACTATGTTATCTGGCCTCATAGAAACAGTTTTCTTGCCCTTGGAAAGTGCTTTGCGGTTATGTTACTTTTGTTTATTTGTTTGTCCTTTAGCCTAGTGGGATTAATCCCACTAGGCTAGTGGCCTATTGTTCCAAGGAGACCCAAAGTTGTGTTGATACTACTTGGGGAAATTTGACCAGGGTATCAAGGAAATTTCCATAGCTCATCATTGTTGTGAGTGGGACCCATTTTGCAGTTATCCTCCCTGTTTCCATTCCAGGTGCAGAGGCAGCCAGGAGAAATGGGAAGGCAGATGGAAAGAGAAGAAGATAATGAAGTGATGAGAGAAATGGAGGAGAAAGCAAATATAAAAACTGGAGAATGTGTGCAGGATTTTGAGGAGATGTTTCAAAGAAATCTGTTTGATAGAGATGAATTGGCAAATGATGGATGCATAATTACAACCCTGCAGTCAGGAGGGTTGCAGGATGATTTACTTCAAGAAAAGGTGATGATGAGTGAGCCAGAAAATGAAGGGGACATTATGGAAGAAATACAAAAGGAGGATGCAGAGACAATCCTGAAGAGAAGCGGCGAGACAGAAAAGAAAACATATGTAAAGAAAGTAAAAGACGGCAAAAATGAAGTAAAAGAAAAAAGGCAGGAAAAAAATGAAAAACAGAAGTACGTGGTAAGGGTTCAAAGTAAAGAAGACGACTGTACTGTCTGCTATGAAGTGTGTGACAATTTAGTAGCTCCTTTGAGTGTAAAAGCACATGAGGTAAGATAATTTATTCTTATAAACAAAAAGACATTTTGTCACATTATATTTGAGACTGTTTTTTCAATGGAATTTTTTCTTGTTGAATATGAAACAGAGACTATAACCTGTGGAATCTTTATGTGATAAAAGCATTTAACAGGGAAACAAAAAAAGGAAATTTGTGTACAATTTCAAACAGAGGTGGAAAGAGAGACGTTGAAAGGACATTTGAAAACTTAATATAAAGAAGTCCTGAACATTGCAAAAGTTTATCACAAAGGGGTTCATGGAGTAGTGGAAAGAGTTGTAATACTGTGTTACAAATAGAAAGGTCAAACGATTATACATATACCAAGCATGATAAATGTGCAGGAGAATAGGGGCATTGTAAAGTACTGGGGACAACCCAAAACATTTTGTGTGGAAAGGGACATTTGATAAGTAACTGTGATAAATGAAAATGTTATATTTGTGGCAAATGGGACGTGATGCAAAAAAGATTGAATTGAAGTGGTATAAATGTAACAACATTGGACATTTATGGATGGATTGCAAAAATGAAAATAAGAATAAGGAAGAAGAAAAAGAAGAAAATGAATAAAGAGAAGAGATTTTAGAAGTAGTAAAATACAAGAAAGAATAGATGAGAAAAAAATAACAGAGGACATAGGAGAAGGTTCTGAAATAAGTGATGAAAAAGACAAACATTGGGAAGTAGTAAAATAAAAAGAATCCTTTGGTAAACAAGGAAAAGATCGAAAAGGAAAATATGAATGGATAATGACAAGAGAAAAGAGAAAAGAACACAGAAATGGATGAGAAGAGTCATATACTGTTAGTGTTTGGCGTTGGTATAATGGTTAAGGTGTTTCACTTGCTGACAAAAGGTACAGTGTTTGATGATCACCTTTTTGAGGGAAACTGTCAAGACCTAGAATGGCCTGTAAAGAAAGCTAGCCTTGTAATTAGCTATGAACTTATGAATCCGTGATCTAAGGAAAAGGGAAAACAAAATTTGTAAAGTGCTTCCTGTAATTGTGAATACTATTAAGAATGCAGTAAGAAGAGGAGGGATTTTGGAGTGGTGTAATACGTGTGATGTTGATGCAATTATGTTAGAAGACAATATTGTTAACACATGAAGAAAGATTACAGACAGAGAAACTATGGAGAGGAAAGATAATCTGGAATTTGGGAAATGAGAGATGTTCTGGAATAGCAGTATTCTGTAGAAATACAGTAAAGATGTTAGACGTAACTTTAGCAAAAATGGGACGATTAACCAGTGTAAATTTTAAGATGGAAAGAACAAGTATATAGAATTATTACATTACATGCTTATACTAATTGTAAAAAAAGGGAAATCTTATTTCAGCAGATTTTAGACAGAGTAGCAATAAACAAAAATATAGTAACAGGAGATCTTTATTGTAATTTAAGAGGCAAGCATAAAAAGAAAGGAAATGATATAAGAAAAATGTTAGAAGTTATAAAATGTGGTAAGTTAAAAGTATTCAAAAATTCATGGATTTACAGAAGGGATATGTATAGAACTGAAATAGATTATTTTATAGTATTAGAAGGTTTAGTTACAGGAGAAGGGGAAGAAGTCGAAACAGGATTTTCTGATCATCTTGCAAAATGGCTGGTGATAAAGGAAAACAAGGGATATATAAAGTCGACAAATGAATGAAAAGGATAAATGAGAATGCATAGAATGAAGACGGAAAGAGATTAGTAATAGGGTTATGGAAGGATCACATTATTTTGAGAACATTTTATAAAAACTGGTCTGAATGATGGATGATATTTAAGGAAAAATATAAAACATTTTTTTACAGTGGCAATATGATTTGAGAAAAGTAGAGAAAGAAAAATGTAAAAGAACATATGATGCATCAGATGATTTAGAACATAATGCTAGAAAGTACTTCGACAAAGAAGAAGAATTATATGAAAGAAATCAAGAAAAATATAAGAATTGTTATGTACGCAAATATATATTTTTATAAGGAAAAAGAAAAGGAGTGTTGAGTTAATTAAGCAGATTAGTAAAGGAAGATGGTAGTGTAATGAAATAAATAAAAACAAGTATTAAAAATTATGAATAGTGTAGTACAACATGTAGAGGAAATGTTTAAAGAGAAAAAAAGGAAGTGAAAAAAACACAGAAAGTAAAAAGGTTAACAGAAAAAGAAAAAGAGTTGGAAAAGGACATGTCTTTAAATGAGCTAGATAAAGTATTAGGAAGAAGTAAATATAGATTCGGCTGCAGGACCAGACAGAATAGGGTATGAAGTGTATACAAATTTAAGGAATTGACACACACACACACACACACATATATATATATATATATATATATATATATATATTTATTTAGTTATTTATTTTGTTTTATTTATTTTGTTTTACATTTGTTGATCGGGATAGTCTGACTGGATTCATGTCCATTTTCAGCGGAGGCCCAGGGAGAAAAACTCCAGGGTATAGAGAGTAAACAGAGTAATAAAGACATTATAACAGAGACAACAATCCACAAATGCACTGCAGACAAATACAGTCATGATATTACAGTAAATACTTGACAAGCAATAATTGTTTTTTGACACTGGTTAGCACTAGTTACAATCAGGAGATAAAAACAAATTAATAGTGACAGATAATACATTTTTATATACATTCATGAATGCTGGTTAGCCAGGCTTGTTACAGTGGCAGAGCCAGTTCAGTGCCAGATGTTTTTTGAGTTTGCTCTTAAATTATCTTAGGGAGGAGAGCATAGTAACGTCAGCTGGAAGTAGATTCCAGGCTCTACCTGCAGCGTTTGCAAAGACAGCTTCCCCTGCTGAATTGTTAGTTTTGATTGTATGAATTAGAAGTTTATTCAAGGATCTAAGCAGTTTCTGATTGTTTTGGGGGGTGATAATATTTCTAAGAGCTGGTGTATTGTCTGGATTATAGAGGATTTCATTAGCTATGATCAGAAGGTTATATTGTATGAGAATGGGAAATTCTAGCCACCCACACTGTTTGAGGTTGATGCAGTGGTGGGTTCTGCATGGCAGGCCAGTGGCAAACCTGGCAATGTGATTGTAACAGGTAGACAGTCTGTTTAATATCGACTTATTTAGGTTAGACAGAAGAGGGGAAGCATATATAAGTGTTGAAATTAGGTTAGAGCGGGTAATGGCAATTCTAGCTGGAGGGGTTAGAAAGGCTTTTATTCTATACAATGATCCAAGTTTTTTATTAATGTTCTTTATTAATTGATTGACATGAAGTTCAAATTTTAGATTATTATCAATAATGACACCGAGCAGTTTTGTAGAGGGGTCTGGGGAGATAACTGTGCCATCTTTTGCATTTATGGTGAAGGAGAAAGTTGCAGACCTTTGAGTAGGTGAGAATAGCAACATTTTAGTTTTTTGGGGGATTTAATAATAGCCGGCAATCATTGAGCCAGTTTTGTACAGTATTAAAGGTGGACTGGGTAGCAGACTTTAAATCTGAAGGAGATGTAGCTGAGCAAACCAGGGTGGAGTCGTCAGCGTATTGGATACAGTTGATGTTTGGGATAACAGTATGTAAGTCATTAATAAAAACTGAGAACAGTAGGGGCCCTGATATGGAGCCTTGTGGTACTCCAAGGATGTTTGGTAGTAGTTTAGAAAGCTTGTTTTGCCAGAGGACAGCCTGCTGCCTCCCAGTGAGGTAGGATTTGAACCATAGAAGGGCTTTAGAATCTAGATAGAATGTTTGCATGGCGTGTAACAAAAATTGGTGATCTACCATGTCAAATGCCTTGGAGAGATCCAAGAAGAGGGCAGAGGAGATGCGATTATTGTTAAGGTTGCTGTTTATGGTGTTGGTAAAGGCCAGTAGGGCTGAAGATGTACTGTGGTGTGGACGAAAGCCATGTTGGGTATTGGCCATGAGGTGATTTTGGATTAGGTGGTGCATGAGTTGTTTGTGTATACATTTTTCCATTATTTTTGCAAGTGGTGAAAGTATAGCTATAGGCCTATAATTGGAGAATTCAGTGGAGGAACCTCCTTTATGCAGTGGGATAACATAGGATGTTTTCCAAATGGTGGGAATCTTTGTCCCTGCTATGATATGGTTAATTAGTATTGATATTGGATAGGCTATGGCATCAGCTGACTTTTGAAGGTATTCAGCAGGAAGTTGGTCAGCAGAGAAAGTGGTGGGTTTTAATTTTTTGATGAGGGTACGGATGAGTGATGTGGGCACTGGTTGGAAGCTAAATGAGAGTCTATTAAAAGGGGTGGTATTGTCAGAGCCGGGGGAGCTAGGAGGTAGTTTGCTAGCTAGGGTTTGAATTGTTTCAGTAAAGAGACAGTTGAAATTGTCTGAGATGTGTTCAGGAGATTTATCAATGAAACCAGCAGGGATGGAAGTGGATGTTTTTCCCGGGTGGAGTAGGTTATTCAGACCTGCCCTAAACTTCTGAGGATTGTTCCAGTTAACTCTCTGTAATTTACAGTAGTATTGTTTTTTGTCATTTAGAATTGATTTTTTGGTATAATTTCTAACGTGCCTGTATTTAACATGATCCAGGGGGTCTTTAGTGAAGCGCCATTGAGCCCATAATTTGTTCATTGATTTTTTTTGCCTGGACTCTTTAGTAAGCCATGGTGCCGTAGTTGCTTTTGTTCGCTTTCAGCGGATAGGTGCGTGCAGATCAAGAATTTCTAGAAATTTATTGTTAAAATATACTACTGCCTCCTCTAGGGGGAGATGTTTTAGCAGAGACCAGTTACAGGAGATAAGTTCCTGTTGGAATTTGGCCTGATCAAAATCTTTATTGTGCCTGACTTTCCTGAATATGGGTGGTTGTGAGTTAATAACTTTTTGCTTAACTACATAAGTGAGGAGATGGTCACTTAGGTCATCGGGAAAGGCACCCACAGTGTACAGCTGTAGATTACTATTTACAAGCACCCAGTCGAGTATACTTTCCTTTTGGTTGGGCTTACCTAGCCTGGTAGGGATGGTTATAGTTTGTGTAAATGCATGCAGATTGATGTGAGTAGAGAGGGATTCTGAGCAACAGGTGCCCCAGTCTATATTAAGGTCACCCAGAAGTAGAGTTTCTTGGGGGTAATGACATGATAGCCAGTGAAATGTATCCTCCAGTGTGGGTATGTTATTGCCTGGGGGAATATACATGCAGATGATGTTAATGCATTTACTCTTGTTAAGATGCAGTTTAGTGGCAAGAATCTCAGAGTTGTTAATCTGCGGTGGTTGATTAACATCTCTGGTCAGAATTAACTCATATTTATACAGTATAGCTACATATATATATATATATATATATATATATATATATATATATATATATATATATATATATAGAGAGAGAGAGAGCGCGCTACTATAGCTCTATATATATATATATATATATATATATATATATATATATATATATATATATATATATGGGTTCACTTTATAACATCGAAATACTGAAATGTCAAATTTCAGTATCTCGAAGATATAAAGTCGAATGTTTGAAATAGCGAACGTTCATAATCGCGAATTTCACATATGTCGAATATATGTCGAATTCGCGGTTATGAAGTTGCGCTACGTAATGTCCGGGTTTGTGTTTTGGTTGTGCGCGGGGCTGTGTGTGTATGTAGGCATTATGTCAGGTAAGTGAGTGTTTTGTAAGGGTTTTGAGTGGGAGTTAGAGTGTGTGTGAGGGATTGGAGAATGTGTGTGTGTGAGTGAGCTTTTGTGTTGTGTTTGTGCGATCTCGGAGTTAGTATATATAAGTAGGGGTGTGGGGCACAGCCCCCATAGTGAAGGGGAAAAGCCCCCCTGCTTATGTGTGTATGAGTTGTGTATGTGTGTTTTTTTTTGTTTATGTTGTGATGTGGGTGTTGTGTTGTATGTTTAGTGTAGTGTGTGCGGTGTTTTCGGTTATGTGGTTTTGCGGTTTTTGTTTGTCAGTGTTTTGTGGATTCGGTTTTATAGTCTCGAGATACTGAAATTCGATATTTCAGCATTTCGAGGTTATAAAGTGAATCTATATATATATATATATATATATATATATATATATATATATTTATTTTCTTTTTTTCTTTTTAAGATTTTGTATGAATTGTTAAATGATGGTTTTATGTTTAAAGAATTATGTAGTGGGATACTTAAATTCATGTGGAAGAAAGAAAATAGAAGACAAATAAAAAACTGGAGAGTGATAGTACTGAATAGTAATGATTATAAGAGCTTTATGAAAATAATACAAAAGAGACTTGAAACTAAAATGGAAAATATTATGGAACATATGTATCGTATAAAGAAGAAGGATTGCCAAAATGATTAATGGATCGAGAATTTGTGGATGATATTAGCATTAGAAAAGAAGCAGAAATCATGGTATGAGACCTTACTAAGGCATTTGATACAACTGGACATGAAATCTTATGGGTAATAATGAAAGAATATAGTATAAGTGAGAAATGAGAAAATTAGGAAATTATGTATGTCAGCATATACTAATAATAAAGTAAAAATACGTGTAAATGTCTGGTTAAGTCAGGAGTTACATTTGAAGATGGGTGTACGGCAGGAAGTTATATATTCTTTGCATTAATTATGAATGTGATTAGTATGTGAAATAAATTACGAAATGAAGACAGTGGGATATATAATACCTGAAGGGTTAACAATTCCTATTCTGTTAACATATGCAGATGACATAACAATTGCAAAAATATTGGATGAAAGAAGTATAATTTGCACATATGAGTGTCTAGATGTGATGGGGTAGTTTCAAATAAAGAGAAAAGTAAAGGTTTAGGTGATGTAGTAAAGATAAGGGGTACATATTTTACAACGAATGAAATATCTCTGTTGGGTATAACATTTGGAAATGAAGATGTAAATAGAATTCAGTGGGAAAAAAACAATAGAAGAAGTAAAACAAACCTGTATTTTATGGAGAACATATAAATTATTCAGAAGAAAGACTTATTTAATAAATTCATTGTTGGTGGTGGTGGTGCTGCGGTAGCGTTGTCACCTCATAGCAAGACATTGTCCCGTTTGATTCTCAGCTAGAGCGTCTTCTGTGTGGAGGCATACGTGAATGGGGTGTGCCTTCGTTGAAGGTTGTGCGTCAGGGCTGGTAACCTGGTATGTAAAAATCCACTACCAATCATTAGCAGACTGGAGTTCCGCTGTGGCGACCCCTAACCGGGAAAAAGCCGAAAGACACAAACAAACTGTTGGTGGGAAAATAGCATCATTGGCAGGTGTATTTATGTTGCCAACAGTATTTGAAAAGGAATTATTGCCAATATTTTTTCATTTATATGGGGTTCTAGATTAAACCCAGTAAAAAGAGGAATGTTATATGTAAATGAAGAGGAACGAGGTTTAGGATTAATTAACCCAGTGGTATATGCTGCTTCATTAAGTATGTAAAAAGTGGTAAAGTGGATAAATGAAAAATAGGAAAGATTAGTAATAAAATTGTATAAATATATGTATGATAACTTTTGGGGTATGGTAAGAAAAAGACTAACAGAAAAAAGAGTGTATAAGTGAAGAAATAAAATGTTACAAAAAATTTGTGGGAAATAAAAATTGATGATACAGAGAAAGATAGAAAAGTATGGTATAAGAATGTACTGATAAAACATTACAATGTAAAACCATGGGAAAATCTAACAGATGAAAAACATAAATAAAACCTATAAAATAAGAAGCAAATGGTATAATCAGAAAGTAGACTGTCATGTTTTTTTTGTGAAGACTGATAATAGATAAATTACCAATAATAGGGAACATGCCATGTAAAAAGAAAAGTGATAGAATATGTTTCCATTTTCAAGAAGAAGAAACTATGGAACGTTTTTTTGTAATGTAAAAGAGGGGAAAAAGCTATGGGGTAAACTATGTAAAAAAGATTTTTTTTGAAGATATAAAAGACGTGGATAAAATAAACATGGATATGATTAAGTGTGGATATAAGAACAGAAGTAAAGAATGTGTTACATGAACAGATAAGAAGTTATTTTATGTCATATGGGTTTTATGGAATGAAATAATAAATGTAATTATGTTTAATGGTAAATGGATTTTAGCACAGTATTAAATAAAATAAGGTAGTAGTTATGATTATGGAACGTATGGAAAAAGGAGTGGGGTCTAACAAGGATGAAAATGTAGTAGGATTATAAATGAAATCATGAATATGTGTAAATAGATTTGTGTATATATATATAATGGTTTATATGGTATATATGATTTGCTATCATTTATCCGCCTGAGCTAGCACGTACTCATGCAGATGGGATCTTTGTTTATTGTCTTATCCAAAGGATGAAATACTCAGCAGTGCAGCACCCTCCCTTATGCAGTGCAGCACCCTCCCTTATGCAGTGCAGCACCCTCCCTTATGCAGTGCAGCACCCTCCCTTATGCTGCACTGCAGCCTCAACAGTCCAACTACCTGGTGTTGAAATACGGGTTTATATTACAAGATCGAATGTTTAGGTGATCGAACACCTAAACATCGAACTTGTAATATCGAACCTAAAAATGTTGAACGTCGTAGGGAAAACGTCCGTTGGCCACAAAAATTAAAAACATAACTTTACACCCAAACTAAGTAGGGGGCTTCGCCCCTCATACTGCCCACACCCCCCTAACTAAATATAGCAACTCCGAGATCACTCTACAGTAGACAAAATGGCAAAAATCTGGTGAACGGCCAAGGGAAATCTTTACCTGCATTAAATTGTCCGTTCGCCGTTTTTTTTGCTTTCGATATTGCAAGTTTGATGTTTCGATCTTGTAATATAGACCCTACAAAATACAACTCGCAGCCTCCTGCACCACAGGCAAGTATGCTACCAGTTGCAGCAGTTACACTGTGTAGATGTGGGCATTCAATCTGGAAATGTAAGGGGAGAGAGGGAGAGGTGAATTTGGAGATAAATGTATCTGTTAGTAGATTGGCTATGTCCTCAGGATCTGAGTATGTGATATCATTTAGTGTTAGCTCCATGCAGTGCTGGCCCCTGTTGCTGAGGTTTTTGACATAGTTAAAGAAGGGTTTACAGCTGTCTTTTTCCTGAGTGGCTGTTTCTACATAATATCTAGCTCTGATTGATTTGATCAGGGACTGGAGTTACTTGTTTAGTTTAGCAAGAGAGTTTTTGACATCTTGAGAGTTAGTTATTATTGCAAGCAATGAATTTTTTATTGTATTGTAAAGCCTGTTTATGCACTGGTACCTGTACCTCGCAACCTCTAAACTCAAGAAATCTTGTCAGAGCTAAAACTAATGGGGGATGAAGGCCCAAAATCAGAAGCATATTTTAAATATTGCTCTTATAAATTTAGAAAGTTGCTAGAATAATATGTTTTGCATTAGCATACCTTTTTGAAGTATATGAAGTCTGAAACTCAAATATATGTCATTATTTAGTAACTTCAATTCTCAAAGATTTGCCAGATAATCACAAATTGCATGAGGAACAGACCAAAAATATGAAGCAAAAATCTGGACAGTTGAGAGGTATGGTTCCACTATAGGGATTTATTTTAAAATTTGTGATTGCATTTACTTTAGAGAGGCACAGATGCATCTATGCAGCTATTCACATGTGTATAAAGTTTGGTGGTAAAGAAGTTTGCATACATAGTGAGGTCGTCAGATTGAAGGGAAATGTTGAATTTAGTCATGTCATCACTCAGTTTTACTAGATTAGCCTTTGCATAATCCCCAAAAAGTGAGGTATTTGAATATGCTTCAGTCTTATTGTAAATGTGACTGATTTATGGCCTAATTTGACTGGGGAACCAGGTTGTCCCATATTGTTGAGGACCAAGTCCAGCATTTTATCTCCCTTAGTTGGGAAGCAGACTATCTGGCCTGGAAAGTATGTATTTATAAAGTCCAGAAATCTCTGGGCATACATGTCAGGGGGTGTATAAGCTTCCTAGTTGATGGAAGGTTAGTCGAAATCCCCTAGGAGAATGTTTTTTGGTCTAGTGCTTAGGGACTCCATACAAGTCAAGTAGGACATATAGGTCAAGGCAGGTATAGATGGGTTCTGTAGTTGACTATGATGTGATAAGGAGTTTTGTTAATGGTAAGTTGGATGTGGAGTAGTTCCATGTTGTTATCCTGTCTCACAAGCATGGAGGAGAGATTTTGTTTTATGAGTGTAGATATGCTGCCAATTTTAGTGCCTTTGTTTACTGTGGTGTGTCTGAATTCACAGTAGGTGTTGAAACTGTACATTAATGGGGTGTTCTTAATGGTTCTGAACCACGTCTCAATGACCATACGCATCTCGAAGCACTCCGGGGTAAGCAGTGCTTTTAGGCAGTGGAGTTTTTTTGTTAAGGCTCCTAGAGTTGAGCTACAATACCTTTATGTTATTCAGATTCTGTTTTATTAAGTTGAAAGTTTTTGAAGAAGGACACTGCCTAAAAAGGCAACATATGGCTGGTTCATAGGTTCATACTAGGCTAACTACACTTGTGGGCCATTTTAAGCCTAGCCAATTGCCCAATGTGAGAATCAAACCCTGCACCTTGTGTCTGTAAGGCAAACACTTTAACCGTTATGCCAACCTCCCACCCTAAATAAGATGCCATCTGATTCATAGGTTCATAGTTTAGTACTAGGCTAACTGCCCATGCAAGCCATTTTAAGCCTAGCCAGTTATCCCTTGTGAGACTCAAACCCTGGACCTTGTGTTTGTAAGGCAAACACCTTATTCATTAAGCCACCATCCCAACCCACATTAAGCCACCCTCCCAACCCACTGGGTTCGGTTGGGTTCATACTTGCCCTCAGTCACATATTCCAAGAAGTTCTTCATCTCTCTTTCCCTGTCTGTCTTTCTTTTCATATACTGCATGTGTGATGAGGTGAAACCTGGCACATAATCTGTCTTTAGTCAGGCTTATGAAAGGTGGATCAGTGTGTCTCACTGTGGAGTCACCTATGACTAGGATGTTGAATTATCCTCCCTACTTTGAGTGTTTTGTGAGATGGCTGAAGGTAGTTCTTTATTAGGTTATATTTTGGAGGCCTTTGTGGTTAAGGTAGATTACGTTAGGAGCCGCATTATATGTATGTCTAGGTGACTGATCTGTATTGTGTGTGATAGGTATAGTATGTTGATGTATATTACTGATAGCCTATTGCTGGTTGTAATGGCTTTATGGGGAAGCTTTGCCTCCAATAACTTTGTGTAATTATACCTCTCACACAATGTGTATGTTTAAATAGTTGGTGCTTATCAGGAAACATGAGACAATTGCCCATTTTATACAAGCTGGGTACAGTGGCTGCTGGAACGTGCAAATCTATGATTCCAGATGCTTAGTATTGTGGGCTAAAGTGGGAGTAGGGTATATGAAGTTTGGAGTTGACTACCGTGGTAGTAGGGTATATGAAGTTTGGAGTTGACTGCCGTGGAAGTATGGTATATGAAGTTTGGAGTTGACTACCGCAAGTGCTATGACAATGTGAGTGGGTCTTCTTCTGCCTGGCATACTGAGGACAGGAGCTTGCACTGAGATTGGGACCTTTTCATATTTTGTCCTTACATTAATTCGGTTCTCTGCTGGAGCATCTTCTGTGTGGAGTCTGCATGTCCTCCCTGCGGTCGAGTGGCGTTCGCAAGACATGCGTGAATGGGCGTGCCTTTGTTGAAGGTTGGGCATCAGGCTGGCACCTCGGCACTGTAAAAATTGACTGCCAGTCATTAGCAGACCAGAGTTCTGCTGTGGCAATCCCTATCCGGGAAAAGCCGAAAGAAAAACAACAACAACAACATTAATAGACTTTGCCAGCCTTCTGTAGTCTGTTTAAAGCTAGAAGAACAAAAATAACCTGCATATGTGACAGTGAGAAGAGTTTTCACTACCCTACTATAAACTGTTTCTTTTAGTGTTGTACTGCTGGTGAAGATTTGTAACTTTGCCGGGGATTAGTATTATCTTTAGGGTCACAATTTCCTGAAGATTTGTGTGAGGTGGGGCCTTTAGTTTCTTGCCCTGTTTCCCACTCTTGCTTTGTTAATATCCCCTTCTTCATGTGGCTTCTTTTTGCCTGTTTAGGCAGCTGCAGAGAACTGCCCTTTGGAGAAATGGCTGAATTTTTGTCAGAGTACTTCAGATGCCCCTATCCACTGAGACTGCTGCTTCATTACAACAGTCACAGCCTCTTACATACTGGCCTAATGAACCAACATACATTCAAGATTTGTCTTGAGTAAAAGGCTACTGAAGTCTTTAACTATGTGAGTTTTGTAGGTCTGTAGTTAGATATCAGAATAAAGTTTTTTGAACAAATTTTTGCTGACAGAGGTTCCCAGTGTCAGTGAAATGGAGGGACTTGCTTTATTTTCTAAATTAAGGTTACATTTTTCTTTCAGAGTGTGCAATATCAGAGTTAGTATATTTTTAATGTGGAAGGGATTTTCCCCTGGGGCATTTTTTTTCAAAACTGAATTAATTACTTGATTATACATTGACTAAACTAATGTCAGCGAATACAAATACAATAGAAGGAAGTGGCAAGCACAGCACTCATGTAAAATATTAAAAATTTATTCGAAACAAGAGAGAAGTTAGCACTTTTGCATGGAACTAACACGCTTCCTCAGACTTATAAAACACTAAAACAATGAACATTTTTAAAAATACATCAACCAATCTGAAGCTAAGAGCAATTAAACCTATGCTGCTTTATCCGCTGGTTTGTGAGGCGTGGACTTTACCCTCGCTGTGTTATATTTTTTGCTTTAATGTCAGCAAATGTTAAGTGATCTTACAAATGATCCTACTGTCGCTGTTCTTAGTGTTATACCTGTGGCAGTGTTCTTAGCTTTTCATGTCATCCTCTGCCTTCTTAGAAGGAGAAGACCCTATGTGGATATCTTTTGGGGCTGTTTAAATACCATGGGAAAGACTTCACAGGATGACATGAATTCTGAAATTGAATACATTTAAGTCAGTGATTTTGCTAATAGATATTTGTTGACTATTATATACGGGCAGCACTGTGGTACAGGGGAGAAGCATTGTTGCCTCACAACAACATCTTATCTGTTTTAATTCTCGGTTTGGGCACCTTCTGCATGTCCGTCCTATATTTCTGAGGACTTTTTCTGGATTTAAATAGGACTGCAAATTGAGTATTAACAAATACATATTTTTAAATGTAAAGTTGGTCTGATACCATTTTATAGTCACTGCACAGTTGTAGGGGCAAACGCTAATGGCACTGTAGAGCATAAATGATCCTCAACACTGTAGATCGTGAACTATAATACATTTAACTTAAGCTTAAGAATGTGTGTGTCTACTAGCATGCATTCAGGCTTTCTTGAGCTTGGGCCTAGGGTTATTTGGGGACTGCACTCCTAAGAATGGTGACAGGGATATTCAGATGCTAGAGTATGTACTCTGCAGGAGAGGCAAGGGGGATAAAATAGGTGATAGGAGTTGCGGTGGCAGAATCAAAGTGACGGAGGTAATAGGTCAGCAGAACAGGGAGGAGATAACTCTGTGTTACTGTGCACGGGAGGGATGACACCACATGAACAGAAGATAACTTAATGATCTGCATCTCAGAAGGCAAAAGTATAAAACAGTGGCAGAGGGAATTCTTAAGTGTAGAGACTGCTACCTATCTATATAAAATAGCAGGTTAACTGACCGGTTCTCAAAGAGAAAAATATAGCTTCCCATTTAAGCCATCTAAGGAGGGAATACTGGAGTTCAGTCAGGCTGGTTTTAACAAACGAGAGGAGTGATTCAAGAAAGTGTTGAAAAACAGACTAGAAGGAACGTGAAAGAACTGTGTGAAAAACGGTTTCTTCTCAGCAGCAATGTTTTTCTTCCAGGCTGCTCTCTGCAAAGCCAGGAGGCATGAGGTAGCATCTATCTCATGCTGCTACATTTCTGTTAAACTTTGGCATTTGCCCAGTAAAAACATTATTATTTTATGCTATTGTAAGTTCTTCTGTAAAGACACTTACTAATTATTAATAATTCATCTCAGAATCCTTGCCAAGGGTCGTAATTTTGTAAGCGCACAACGAAGTACAGTTGTATGAGGAAGCAGCAGATGTTTCTCCCGTTGCTGTCTGTCTGGTAAATCATTACATGTTTATACAGCCATTTGCAGCAGACACCCTTTGAGCGGAGAAGTTCTACTAGCGCTGAACAAGCCCCTCACAAGTTTTTGTCACTGCCACTTAGAGGAGTTGTATGTGCCAGCTGAAGGAAGGACATCCATCTTAAAAATTGTTCTGCATCAGTTTATAAGCACGACAGAAGTGACTTTTAGACCTCCTCCTGAAGAGCAGCTAGCATATTTTTAAGTTAGTCTGTCTCACCATTTCCAAACATAAACCCCATGAACCTAACATGGATACAAGAATATAGCAAACATCTGTTATACTGAATATACCTTTGAATAACTATACTGTATTATATCCACATTAATGTTTCACCAGTAAATCAGAAGGTAGAACTGGAGAAGCAAGTCCTACATTCAGAAGATGTGCGGAAACTCAAGCCATCATCTCTGTAACTGCTGTAGTTAAACTTTTCCTGACCTTTGGTTGAGTAGCTGTTTTGCAGCACTCAGAGGGAAATGTTAATGAAAAGCAAGGTTGCAGCATCATAGGTATTATCCCCAGAAACATCTGTTAAAAGTGTCACAGAGACAGTGGCAGCTCTGATCGAATGTTTAGTCGTAGCCCTTTGAAGCTGTTAGTTTGTTAAATCACCATGAAACACAATACCATCGACAAGTCAGTTGAAGTAGCCTAGTTTTCCGCAGTATCTCCAAGTCTTAGGTGTAAGGGAGACAAACAGCTGAATGGATTTCCTGATGTCTTTATTCTTGGAGATGTATTAGACTTGACCCCCTTTTCCCCAGTTTGTACATGGCGGTTGGGGTTCACGTCAACAGTGAACATCACTGCAGAACCAGTGCTAACACCATCAAGAGATGTACACCTGTGGCTACTTCGTGGAGTCCATAAAATGTAAACACATTTCTCTCTGGTTTGGAGGATGCTGATAAATGATGGAAACTAAATTTGTGGATTTTGAGCAATTTCACACCTGACTTTCAGCATAAAGGTAGTCAAAGCCACTTCTTCCTTAAGCAATAATCTGTAGGCTGAAGAAACAAGGTCTGTAATTCTGGTACCAAGGCAAAAGAATTCTAAGAATACAAGAATCTGACTCAGGTGGAAGTTACATATTTTTATTTCAGATGTATTTTATTGTTTAGTAAAAAAATAATTCTAAGGGTACAGATGAAGCTGTCTGAAGGGTGAGCTGTCTTATTTTTATTCTAAATGTATTCCTTTAGTAATTAGCTAAGTAATATTTGTTAACCAAGTAAGTGGATTCACCCTTTTCAGCATTGACCTGAGCCAGTAGGCAAGCTGTTTACAATGTCAGCTTTTGTGTAGGAACAGATACTGTAAAATGTAATGGGAATGCTATTCACATATTAAGATTTTTATCAAGCATAGCAGATGGGGATGCAATAGCTGTTTAGGAAAACGTAGGACAAATTGAAACAATGCAGCACTGTGCAAAACGTGTAAGTTGAAGTATGAATGTCAAAATAGTGAACACATTGGTATAGTTAGTGTTCAGAGTTTACCTACCACTGTTTAGGTATTAGTAGTGTTCATCTTGTATATAATGAAACATTGTACGTCAACATCAACATTGTGTTTATAATAAAATAATGTAAAACATTATACTTTAGCAGTGTATATATAAGAAAGTAATGCAAAGCTTACAAACTGTAACTGTATTACATCATTAAAACCTGAGTACATAAAGTGAGCATGTCAGTGGTGATATTATTTATTGTTATTGTAAACTAGAGCACTGATGGATGTAATTATAGGCTGGTATTCATAGTTAGTGTACAGGTGTTAATTAAGTTGTTACGTGAGCAGCAAGGAAAACAGAGTGGGAATACGAATGTGCAAAATGACCAAATAATGGCATGCAAATGAAGATGCACAGTCTAATCAGTGCATAATGATATGCAAATGAGCAGCTCTGAAAGTAGGTCGTTACTCATAGTTGTAGCTGCAGTACCAAATTGCTCATCACTGTAAGAGCAAAAAAACAAAAAAACAGAATGAGGTTTACAGAACTGCAGTGAGCAAAGGAGGAAGGAGCAGTAGCAGCCTTCTATAGCAGCAGTTATAGCCTATAACTTGTTTTACTTCCTCCGTGGTAAGGCAACATGGCAGCAGGTGGTGTGAAAGAAGACATTACCTGCAGCATATTGTGTACCAACATCTAACTGACCAGCAGGTGACAGGATGGTTTTGAGCAAAGTGATCATACCTCTCAAACTCTTAGAACAAGAAATCTGGACATAGCCATAAATAATGGGGGAACAAAGGTCCAAAAATAGGGACATTTTTAAATACTGTTTTTACAAGAACAGAAAGTTGATAGAATAAAAGATTTTGCATTATGATGCATTTTCTGAAGGGAATCAAGTCTGAAATTCAAATGCCTGTCATTATTTTCTGACTTCAATTCTCAAAGCTTTGTCAGTGATTTACCAGAAAACCAAAATTTTATGAGAACCATACCAAAAATATGAGGCAAAAATCTGGACATTTTGAAAAAAATCTGTACAGTTGAGAGGTATGATGTGATATAATATGGGCATTGGTTGGCATGTATTGCCCACATACAGGATCAGTAGAAATGTGTGAACTTCCTACACCAGGGAAATGAATGTATGTTTAGAAGTTACTATACCAGCTGTAGGCACCTTTCAGAGACAAACAGGGATATGGACATTTCATAAGCACTAGCTTGCAAAATATTCAAAACATTTCTCATTACATTATACTACTTTAACATGTGAGTGAACGTATCACCATTGTCGCCATCAACCTTGATTTTCCCATTTTGACAAGGGGTCAGGATGCCATATGAACATTAGTCAATGTGACTGTGAGCATATATGTTACTAAAAATCCCAAAATTGCACATAGCTAAGGAAATCACAATTCCTAATACATGGCAAAAATAAAACAAATCTGATATGTTTTCCCAGCACATGGGGGGGGGGGGCAACACCATGCATGAATGACTTCTACAACATTATCCACCCCCCAAAGTATTATGTGCTATAGATTGCATGCATGTGGCAATAAAGGCCCTACCCTGTGTTCATAGACTGTGATACATCAATAGAAAGGGCTCCCACTCTGTCAACTGACAGGTAGTGTGCAGGGGTTAACCATTATCTTTGTACAGTACCCTGACAGAGTGCCCACGATTGTACGTCTGGCATCCATGTCATCCATATCACTGCTTCCTGCATAGTAATACTTTATAGGGCCACTTAACTGGCAAGTACAGGCACTGTGATAAGCAGCATATATAGATCCAAAGACTTTATATACACATTCCTCAACTCCCACATGTTTCCACTGTGTCTCAGGTGATGCAGGTTATCCACTAGATCCACTCATTGATGATGTCTTTATGGAACCGACACATCATGGCTAAAATACAATATAACACCACCCATGTACAAACCACAAACATTGTAGAGCACATGTCCAGCCTGCCGAAGGCCCGCTTCTGCTACCTGAATGTGTCTGATGTGACCCTGCCATACCCTACAAGATGTTCATACCATGTCTCATGCTACACAGTATGACTAGCAGGAATCATGCAGGTCAGCCATGTGATCATGGAACCCCTACACCCGCTACAACAGCCCCTGTCATTGCAATCACGCAATCATCACCCCAGACCATTTTGTAGGAGCGGATATGTGCATGTATTGTCTTGGCTGCCACACAATAGCTCATTATTTTGAAAACACATTTTCAGCATGTATTGTAGACTACTATTTTGTTTTACATTATATTCATAGCGATGGCTGTGAGTGTTAGTTCACCATGGAGAGCACCTGCCTCCTGTACTGTAGTGGGATACCTGTCCCCAAAATGTACCCAGTCTTTCCTGCACCTTCATTTTCCTTTATGCTTTCCTTCCATACATACCTCTGCTTGCAATGTTCCCTCATTTCGTACTTTTCCATACTCCTCTTTCCTCCTCTTTCATGGAAGCAGTAAGTGTCCAGTTGACAGGACACCAGACAGTGGATGTTTACAATATGCTTTAAGTTATTATTTTGTGGCCCTTACCAACTGCCAGGTCCTCCACAAGCCAACTCACTCTACATGCTGCTATCCAGTCTTATGAGGTTTATGTGGGCAGTAAGCAGCCCTTCTTTGCTTTATAGGTTCATAGGTGTCCCAAGTCTCTGACAAGTTCTGATACCCCTGATAAGTTTAAGCATGGGCCTGGGAGATGAACCATTTACAGGTTAACTGTTTGCATTAGAGACATAGGTGCCATGTCAGGGATGAATTTCCGGTTTCCCATCCAATTGTTCAGGTTGCACTAGAATTGGGTTATGGAGGAACTCTGCTTCACATGGATGGGGAGCCTAATCCATAGACAGGGTAGTCTCTGGGATACATACCTATCTCTCCAGCAGGTCCTATTTATATCACAGGCAAGGTTTAAGTCTTTAGAATGGGTAATTCTGCTACTGCTTGTTTTGTGGATATGCAGGAGGTCCGTCAGAGTGGGGTCTGACAATGCCCTGTATGCCAGGCATAGATCTCCCCTCAAAAGCATGTAGGAGACAGAATACAGGGATCGTGCCTTGAGGCGGTCTACATAGGACATATTACTTACGCCCTGTATTCTTTTAGTAAGGAACCTCTGTGGACATTCCAGTTGATGGATATGCCTGGTTAGGTGCATACCAAAGGCTGCATTGTACTCAATGATAGGTCTGATGAATGCCGAATACAGTGGAACAATGACTTCCTTGGACTTAGATGCCATACCTTTATTTATAAGTTGCGCAACATAGAATAATTTCCTCACCACTGTAGACGTATGATGATCAAAAGCTAGATTAGTATCTATGTGTGTCCCCAAGTCCCTGACTACTGAGTCAACTCTAAGGGGTGTGTTGTCAATATGATAGTTACCAAGAGTGGGTAACTTCCCAAAGGATACTATTATGCATTTCTTGGCATTTAGTTGTAGTCCATGGCTCTGACACCTGTTATTTGTCTGTGTCAGCCCCTCCTGGAGAACATTTCTGTCAGTGTGAGATTCAATGATAGCTCCTAAT